>NC_134354.1:112917087-113127087 GCF_048569485.1 Anomaloglossus baeobatrachus | reverse complement strand
CGCTGCCAGACTTTGGCAGCGAGATCTAAGGGGTTAATGTTCCGGGTGGAATGCGATTCCACTCGGAACATGTAGGCACACGTCAGGTGTTGAAAACAGCTGATATGTGTGCCGATCCACGCCACCTGCCCGCGGCAGGGGGCGGGGCTTACCGGGACACGATCCATGACGGAAAGATCCATCCATGGTCGTGAAGGGGTTAAAAAAAAAAAAAAATGAGATATATCTCAAAGAAAGGATTATAATCAGGAACAAAAAAAAAAAAAATTTTAATTAAGAAACTTATTGTTCCAATATCTACAGTTTAAAATTAAATTTGTTATTGCAGAAACCCTTTAAGACCTGTTCACACTTGTGTCAGTTCTAAAACATAATAGATGCCCTTCTCTCCAACTACCTAAAGTAGAGAATGTTAGGTTTCCAAAACTCTTATTTTACTAGGCAGAATAGTTAAACTGACAATATATTTTTCCAGGTGCACAGTGGGTAATTGGTTCAATCAGAAAAAACACCATTAAAATCCATGGTTTAGGAAACATTAAAGAACAAACAGAACTTAAGGGTTTGTCTAGCTTTAACCCCTTAGCGACCACGGGCAGTAATGTTACTGCCCACGGTCTGCTGCCAGCAGCTTGCAGCGATCGGCGCACATATAAGCTGAGTTTTACAGCTGTGATGTGTGCCTGCTAGGCACAAGAAGATTTGTCATCTGCCTGTGCCATTTAACCCCTTAAATGGCGCTGTCAATATGAGACAGCGCCAATAAAATGGCATCGGCGGTAAACATTTACTTACTGGCTGATACCAGAAGTCATGTGACGTGATCATGTGACTTCCGGTGGTTGTCATGGTAGCAAAGGGTCATGTGATGACTCCTGTAACTCACATGACTCACTTTCAGTTTCACCTGGCCCAGAGCTGGGTGAGACAGGAAATGAGCATATCTGCGGTTTACAGCTGTGTAGCTGAGATCAGCAGATATGGCAGAGTGATCAGATTGCTGATCCATATAGTCCCCTAGGGGGACAAGTAAAAAGAAGGGAATTTTGTTACTTACCGTAAATTCCTTTTCTTCTAGCTCTTATTGGGAGACCCAGACGATTGGGGTATAGCTACTGCCCTCTGGAGGCCACACAAAGCACTACATTAAAAGTGCAAGGCCCCTCCCCCTCTGGCTATACCCCCCCGTGGTATCACGGGTTCTCCAGTTTTAGTGCCAAAGCAAGAAGGAGGAAGCCAATAACTGGTTTAAACAAATTAACTCCGAATAACATCGGAGAACTGAAAAACCGTTCAACATGAACAACATGTGTACCCGCAAACAACAAAAAAACATCCCGAAGGACAACAGGGCGGGTGCTGGGTCTCCCAATAAGAGCTAGAAGAAAAGGAATTTACGGTAAGTAACAAAATTCCCTTCTTCTTCAGCGCTCTATTGGGAGACCCAGACGATTGGGACGTCCAAAAGCTGTCCCTGGGTGGGTAAATAAATACCTCATGTTAGAGCTGCAAAACAGCCCTCCCCTATGGGGGTGTCACTGCCGCCTGCAGGACTCTTCTACCTAAGCTGGCATCCGCCGAAGCATAGGTATGCACCTGATAATGCTTGGTGAAAGTGTGCAGACTGGACCAGGTAGCTGCCTGGCACACCTGTTGAGCCGAAGCCTGGTGACGTAATGCCCAGGACGCACCCACGGCTCTGGTGGAGTGGGCTTTTAGCCCTGAAGGAACCGGAAGCCCCGCAGAACGGTAGGCCTCTAGAATTGGTTCTTTGATCCATCGAGCCAGGGTGGCTTTAGAAGCCTGCAACCCCTTGCGCGGACCAGCGACAAGGACGAAAAGTGCATCGGCACGGCGTATGGGCGCCGTGCGGGAAATGTAGATTCTGAGTGCTCTCACCAGATCTAGCAAACGTAAGGCCTTTTCATACCGGTGAACCGGATGAGGGCAAAAAGAAGGCAAGGAAATATCCTGATTAAGATGAAAAGAGGATACGACCTTAGGGAGAAACTCCGGAATGGGGCGCAGCACAACCTTGTCCTGGTGGAACACCAGGAAGGGAGCCTTAGATGACAGAGCTGCCAGCTCAGACACTCGCCGAAGCGATGTGATTGCAACAAGAAACGCCACTTTCTGCGACAGCCGAGAAAAGGAAACTTCCTTCAGAGGCTCGAAGGGCGGCTTCTGGAGAGCAACTAGTACCCTGTTCAGATCCCATGGATCTAACGGTCGCTTGTACGGGGGCACAATATGACAGACCCCCTGCAGGAACGTGCGCACCTTAGGAAGACGTGCTAGACGCTTCTGAAAAAACACGGATAGTGCCGAAACTTGCCCTTTAAGGGAGCTGAGCGACAAGCCCTTTTCTAACCCCGATTGCAGGAAGGAAAGAAACTTGGGCAATGCAAATGGCCAGGGAGACACTCCCTGAGCAGAGCACCAGGACAAGAAAATCTTCCACGTTCTGTGGTAGATCTTAGCCGAATTCGACTTTCTAGCTTGTCTCATTGTGGCAATGACTCCCTGAGATAATCCAGCAGATGCTAGGATCCAGGACTCAATGGCCACACAGTCAGGTTCAGGGCCGCAGAATTCTGATGGAAAAACGGCCCTTGGGACAGTAAGTCTGGTCGGTCTGGCAGTGACCACGGTCGACCGATCGTGAGATGCCACAGATCCGGATACCACGACCTCCTCGGCCAGTCTGGAGCGACGAGTATGACGCGGCTGCACTCGGATCTGATCTTGCGTAGCACTCTGGGCAAGAGCGCCAGAGGCGGAAACACGTATGGGAGCTGAAACTGCGACCAATCTTGAACCAAGGCGTCTGCCGCCAGAGCTCTTTGATCGCGCGACCTCGCCATGAATGCCGGGACCTTGTTGTTGTGCCGGGATGCCATTAGGTCGACGTCCGGCACTCCCCAGCGGCGACAGATTTCCTGAAACACGTCCGGGTGAAGGGACCATTCCCCTGCGTCCATGCCCTGGCGACTGAGGAAGTCTGCTTCCCAGTTTTCTACGCCTGGGATGTGAACCGCGGATATGGTGGATGCTCTGTCCTCCACCCACATTAGAATGCGCCGGACTTCTTGGAAGGCTTGCCGACTGCGCGTCCCTCCTTGGTGGTTGATGTATGCCACCGCTGTGGAGTTGTCCGATTGGATTCGGATCTGCTTTCCTTCCAGCCACTGTTGGAAGGCCAGTAGAGCAAGATACACTGCTCTGATCTCCAGAACATTGATCTGAAGGGTGGACTCCTGCGGAGTCCACGTCCCCTGAGCCCTGTGGTGGAGAAATACTGCTCCCCACCCTGACAGACTCGCATCTGTCGTGACTACTGCCCAGGATGGGGGCAGGAAGGATCTTCCCTGAGACAATGATGTGGGAAGGAGCCACCATTGTAGAGAGTCTTTGGCCGTCTGGGAAAGCGAGACTTTCCTGTCCAGGGACGTTGACTTCCCGTCCCATTGGCGGAGAATGTCCCATTGAAGTGGGCGCAGATGAAACTGCGCAAAGGGAACTGCTTCCATGGCTGCCACCATCTTCCCTAGGAAATGCATGAGGCGCCGCAAGGGATGCAACTGGCCCTGCAGGAGAGATTGCACCCCTGTCTGTAGTGACCGCTGCTTGTCCAGCGGAAGCTTCACTATCGCTGCTAGAGTATGAAACTCCATGCCAAGATACGTTAGTGACTGAGTCGGTGATAGGATCGACTTTGGAAAGTTGATGATCCATCCGAAAGACTGTAGAGTCTCCAGCGTAGCATTCAGGCTGAGTTGGCATGCCTCCTGAGAGGGAGCTTTGACCAATAAGTCGTCTAGGTAAGGAATCACCGAGTGTCCCTGAGAGTGCAAGACTGCTACCACCGCCGCCATGACCTTGGTGAAGACCCGTGGGGCTGTCGCCAGACCAAATGGAAGAGCTACGAACTGAAAATGGTCGTCTCCTATCACAAAACGTAGAAAACGTTGATGTTCTGTAGCAATTGGCACGTGGAGATAAGCATCTTTGATGTCTATTGAGGCAAGGAAGTCTCCTCTGGACATTGAGGCAATGACAGAGCGGAGGGTTTCCATCCGGAACCTCCTGGCGTGCACATGTTTGTTGAGCCGTTTTAGGTCCAGAACAGGACGGAACGAGCCGTCCTTTTTTGGAACCACAAAGAGATTGGAGTAAAACCCTTGCCCTTGTTCCTGAGGAGGGACTGGGATAACCACTCCTTCCGCTTTTAGGGAATCCACCGCCTGCAGCAGAGCATCTGCTCGGTCTGGATGTGGGGAGGTTCTGAAGAACCGAGCTGGAGGACGAGAATTGAACTCGATTCTGTACCCGCGAGACAAAATGTCCGTCACCCACCGGTCTTTGACCTGTGACATCCAAATGCCGGAAAAGCGTGAGAGCCTGCCCCCGACCGGCGATGCGGAGGGGGGGGGCTGGAAGTCATGAGGTAGCCGCTTTGGAAGCGGTACCTCCATTTGCTTTCTTGGGGCGTGTGTGAGTCCGCCACGAATCTGAGTTTCTTTGCGTCCTCTGAGTCCCTTTGGACGAGGTAAATGGTGTCTTGCCCGAACCTCGAAAGGACTGAAACCTCTGCTGCCACTTTTTCTGCTGAGGTTTGGGTGTTCTGGGTTGTGGTAAAGAGGAGTCTTTACCCTTGGACTGCTTAATGATGTCAGCCAATGGCTCGCCAAACAGTCTCTCTCTAGACAAAGGCAAACTGGTTAAACATTTTTTGGAACCAGCATCTGCTTTCCAGTCCTTTAACCACAAGGCTCTGCGCAAAACTACCGAATTGGCGGACGCCATTGAGGTGCGACTGGTAGATTCTAGGACCGCATTGATAGCGTAAGACGCAAACGCCGACATCTGCGTGGTAAGGTGCGCCACTTGCGGCACTGCTGGATGCATGATAGCATCCACTTTTGCTAAGCCAGCTGAAATAGCCTGGAGTGCCCATACGGCTGCGAATGCCGGAGCAAACGACGCGCCTATAGCTTCATAGACAGATTTTAACCAAAGGTCCATCTGTCTGTCATTGGCATCTTTAAGTGAAGCGCCATCCTCCACTGCAACTATGGATCTAGCTGCAAGTTTGGAAATCGGGGGGTCTACCTTTGGACACTGTGTCCAGCGCTTGACCACCTCAGGGGGGAAAGGGAAACGCGTATCTTTAGATCGTTTAGAGAAACGCCTTTCTGGGTGAGCGTCGTGCTTCTGGATTGATTCTCTGAAGTCAGAGTGATCTAACAAAGCACTCAATTTACGCTTGGGATAAAGGAAACGAAACTTTTCCTGTTCCGCAGCCGCCTCTTCTGCTGAAGGGGCTGGGGGAGAAATATCCAACAGCCTATTGATGGCTGAGATAAGGTCGTCTACCATGGCATCCCCATCCGGGGTATCCAGGTTGAGAGGGGTTCCAGGAGTGGATTCCTGATCACTCTCATCAGACACATCACAGGGAGACTGATTGCGCTGAGACCCTGAGCAGTGTGATGACGTCGAGGGTCTTTCCCAGCGAGCTCGCTTAGGGTGGCTGGGGCCATCATCTGAGTCATAATCCTCGGCCTGTGAAGCCGGGGACCCCCCTGTGGGCTGGATACATTCCAAGTAAGGGGGACCTGAGGACAGAGGCCTCGCCGTGCCCAGAGACTGAGCCCCATGCATAGATTGCAAGGTCTCAAGGATTTTTGCCATAGATACAGACATATTATCTGCAAAAACTGCAAAGTCCGTCCCTGTCACCGGGGCAGAACTTACAAGCGTCTCAGCCTGGGTCGCTACCTCTCCTGACTCCGGCTGGCGAAGCAGCACCGGGTCGGAGCATTGCACACAATGGGGGTCATCAGAGCCTGCTGGTAGATTAGCCCCACATGCAGCACACGCAGTATACACAGCCCTTTTTGCCTTGGCCGCCTTGCGTTTTGAGGATGACATGTTGCTGCTTCCACAGAGCGATCTGGGATATGCAGCCAGAAGCGCACCTCACAGTGCAAGAAATACAATATCTATATAACTGTATCCAGTACACTGATACACAGTGAGGCACTAGAGGGACCAGCACAGAAAAATCGCTTACCGCCCGCTTAAAAAGCGGGTGTGTGGTCGCCAGATAGCCCCTAGTCCAGGTCTCCCAGAGCCTTGCGTCCTTCCTCCAGCCAGGCATGCATGTAATGGCTGCCGGCGTCTCGAGAGAGGAAGGGGGGCGGGCCCTGGGCGTTCCTGGCCAAGAGCGGGAAGCCTGCTTCCCTCTGTGCCAAGTGAGAGGGCTGGAGCATGTAAATCAGGCTCCAGCCCTCGTCGCTGCTTGCGAACAGCGTCTCTCCCCTACCCTGAATGACAGGGTGGGGGCGGGGAACGAAACGGAGCTGCCGGCGTCCTAGGCCCAAAAAAGCCGGGGACTAAAGTTATAACCGCCGCCGCCGTAAAAGCGCGGACGGCGGATCCCCGGCGCACCACAAGTCACAGCAGCGCCGCCCGGTCCAGAGGGGGTCGGCGCTGCGTTCCCAAACACAAACAATCCCCCAGTAATCTGTAGGGACACCAACTCCACGTTGCGGTCCCCGGCGCACTATAACACCCAGCCAGCCCGGAGTGTGTCTGTGCCTGCCGGGGACACAGAGTACCTGTAAGATGCAGGGCCCTGTCCCTGATCGTACTCCTGCTCCGAATCCATCAGGTTCTAATGGGTCTGTGGATGGAGCCCGGCATCAGAGCTGAGAGGCCGGCAGGATCCCACTTCCACAGAGCCCTACAAGGGGATGTGGAAGGAAAACAGCATGTCAGGCTCCAGCCCTGTACCAGCAATAGGTACCTCAACCTTACAACACCATCCAGGGGTGAGAAGGGAGCATGCTGGGAACACTATATGTGTCCTCTTTTCTTCCATCCGACATAGTCAGCAGCTGCTGCTGACTAAAATCTGTGGAGCTATGCATGGAATGTCTGACCTCCTTCGCACACAAAGCTAAAACTGGAGAACCCGTGATACCACGGGGGGGTATAGCCAGAGGGGGAGGGGCCTTGCACTTTTAATGTAGTGCTTTGTGTGGCCTCCAGAGGGCAGTAGCTATACCCCAATCGTCTGGGTCTCCCAATAGAGCGCTGAAGAAAAAAAAAAAACCCCCACGTTCAGAAATACCTGTTCAAAATATAAAATCAATTAATCTGATTGAAAAAAATCTAAACGCCAAGATTACGTTTTTGTTCGACACAAATTTTGTGCTAAATGCAATAACAGGCGATCAAAACATAGCATCTGCGCATAAATGGTATCATTAAAAACGTTAGCCTGAAACTCAACAAATAAGCAGTCACTGAGCCATAGATCCCGAAAAATGAGACCACTACGGGTCACAGAATATGGCGTAAAACGTGCTACATTTTTTTTGGACACACTTTTTTTTTTTAACCCCTTAGATAAAAGTAAACCTATACATGGTGTCTACGAACTCGCACCGACCTCAGGCATCACAGCTACACATTAGTTTTACCATATAGTGAACACTAAATAAAATTTCTCAAAAACAATAGTGCTATCGCACTTTTTTTTGCAATTTTAACGCATTTGGATTTTTTTTGCAGTTTTCAAGTACACTATATGGTAAAACTGATGGTTTCATTTAAAAGCACAGCTCATTCCGCAAAATGAGCCCTCACATGACCATACTGACCGAAAAATAAAAAAAATAATTACTCTGAAGAATGGCGAAAACCCCCCCAAAAAAACGGAAAGTGCAAAATTGGCCGGTCGTGAAGGGGTTAAAATACAATCTCTGCATTTTTTTTTTTTATTTTAAAACCCATTTTACTACCCTCCACTACTGCTCCAGTGTCTGCTATTGTGTTTAGTACAGACATCACATCAACGGCTCTGCAGCCAATATCTGGGCTACACAGCTTTAAGGCTATGTGCTCACGTTGCGTAAATACATGCAGTTACGCTGCGCTTTGTAGCGCAGCGTAACTGCATGCGTCCTGCGTCCCCTGCACAGTCTATGGAGATTGTGCAGGGGCCGTGCGCACGTGGCGTTTAAGAGCGCAGCGCTTCGGCTACTGCCGAAGCGCTGCGCAAAAAGAAGTGACATGTCACTTCTTTCCTGCGCTTTGCCGGCAGCTCCTGCTCTGTCTATGGCAGGAGCTGCAGGCAGAGCGCATGGAATCGGCGCTCACTACGGACATTTCTGCAGCGATCTAAAGCGCACATGTGCTCTTCAGATCGCTGCAGAAATTTCTGCAGGGCTAGTACGCAACGTGCGCACATAGCCTAAGGCTGCTTTACACGTTACAATTTCTCGTGCTATCGCATTTGCGATCACACCCACCCCTATCGTTTGTGTGGCACGAGCAATTTGTTGCCCGTGTCGCACAATGCTGTAACCCCCCGAATGACTTCGCTGTGGGCGGCGAACATCCACTTGCTGAAGGAGGAGGGACGTTCGGCGTCACAGCGACGTCACACAGCAGCCACCCAATAGACGCGGAGATGAGCGGGACGTAACATCCCGCCCACCTCCTTCCTTCCGCATTGCCGGCGGCCGCAGGTAAGCTGCAGTTCATAGTTCCCGGGGTGTCACACGGAGCGATGTGTGCTGCCTCGGGAACATAGAACAACAGGACGTGCAATTTTTAGAAAATGAACGACGTGTCAACGATGAACGAGAAGGTGAGTATTTCTGCTCGTTCATAGCTGTCACATGCTACGATATCACTAACGATGCCGGATGTGCGTCACTTACGTGACCCCGCCGACATCTCGTTAGATATATCGTAGCGTGTAAAGCCAGCTTTACCCGAGCTGACAGCACGAGCCGAAGAGCTCGTTAATTAGCTGCAGCAACTGACGTTTGAGGATTCGAACTGGACCCAAAGAAGGGGAGTATAGCACAGTTTGTGGGTTGTATGGTTTCTTTTTTTAACCCCTTCACTACCAGCAGATTTTGCGCTTTCCGGGGTTTTTTTTTTCATCATTCTTCCTCCGAGAGACGTAACTGTTTATTTTTCAGTCAATATGGTCATGTGAGGGCTCGTTTTTTTGCGGGATGAGTTTTACTCTTAAATGAATCCATGAGTTTTACCGTATAGTGTAGTGCAAAATGGCAAAAAAAAACCAAAAACGTACAAATAAGGAAAAAAAAAAAATGCAAAAAAAAAAAGCGCGATAGCACTATTGTTTTTGAGATATTTTATGCACGGTGTTCAATATATGGTAAAACTGATGCGTGTGTGTGATGCCTCAGGTCGAGGCGAGTTTGTAGACACCAAACATGAATAGGTTTACTTTTATCTAAGGGGTTAAAAAAATCTGAAGTTTGTCCGAAAAGAAGGGAATTTTGTTTACTTACCGTAAATTCCTTTTCTTCTAGCTCCAATTGGGAGACCCAGACAATTGACAATTGGGTGTATAGCTTATGCCTCCGGAGGCCACACAAAGTATTACACTAAAAGTGTAAAGCCCCTCCCCTTCTGCCTATACACCCCCCGTGCATCACGGGCTCCTCAGTTTTGGTGCAAAAGCAAGAAGGAGGAAAAAATTATAAATTGGTTTAAAGTAAATTCAATCCGAAGGAATATCGGAGAACTGAAACCATTCAACATGAACAACATGTGTACACAAAGAACAACAGCCCGAAGGGAACAGGGGCGGGTGCTGGGTCTCCCAATTGGAGCTAGAAGAAAAGGAATTTACGGTAAGTAAACAAAATTCCCTTCTTTGTCGCTCCATTGGGAGACCCAGACAATTGGGACGTCCAAAAGCAGTCCCTGGGTGGGTAAATACCTCATAATAGAGCCGTAAACGGCTCCGTCCTACAGGTGGGCAACCGCCGCCTGAAGGACTCGCCTACCTAGGCTGGCATCTGCCGAAGCATAGGTATGCACCTGATAGTGTTTCGTGAAAGTGTGCAGGCTCGACCAGGTAGCTGCCTGACACACCTGCTGAGCCGTAGCCTGGTGCCGCAAGGCCCAGGACGCTCCCACGGCCCTGGTAGAATGGGCCTTAAGCCCTGAGGGAACCGGAAGCCCCGAGGAACGATAAGCTTCGAGAATTGGTTCCTTGATCCACCGAGCCAGGGTTGATTTGGAAGCTTGTGACCCTTTACGCTGGCCAGCGACCAGGACAAAGAGTGCATCCGAGCGGCGCAGGGGCGCCGTACGAGAAATGTAGAATCTGAGTGCTCTCACCAGATCTAACAAGTGCAAATCCTTTTTACATTGGTGAACTGGATGAGGACAAAAAGAGGGTAAGGAGATATCCTGATTGAGATGAAAGGGGGATACCACCTTAGGGAGAAATTCCGGAACCGGACGCAGAACCACCTTGTCCTGGTGAAACACCAGGAAAGGGGCTTTGCACGACAACGCTGCTAGCTCAGACACTCTCCGAAGTGAAGTGACTGCTACTAGGAAGACCACTTTCTGCGAAAGGCGTGAGAGAGCTATCCCTCATTGGCTCGAACGGTGGTTTCTGAAGAGCCATCAGCACCCTGTTCAGATCCCAGGGTTCTAACGGACGCTTGTAAGGAGGGACGATGTGACAAACCCCCTGCAGGAACGTGCGTACCTGTGGAAGTCTGGCTAGGCGCTTCTGAAAAAACACAGAGAGCGCAGAGACTTGTCCCTTAAGGGAGCCGAGCGACAAACCCTTTTCCAATCCGGATTGAAGGAAGGACAGAAAAGTGGGCAAGGTAAATGGCCAGGGAGAAAAACCCTGAGCAGAGCACCACGACAGGAATATCTTCCACGTCCTGTGGTATATCTTGGCGGACGTTGGTTTCCTAGCCTGTCTCATAGTGGCAATGACCTCTTGAGATAACCCTGAAGACGCTAGGATCCAGGACTCAATGGCCACACAGTCAGGTTGAGGGCCGCAGAATTCAGATGGAAAAACGGCCCTTGAGACAGCAAGTCTGGTCGGTCTGGTAGTGCCCACGGTTGGCCGACCGTGAGATGCCACAGATCCGGGTACCACGACCTCCTCGGCCAGTCTGGAGCGACGAGGATGGCGCGGCGGCAGTCGGCCCTGATCTTGCGTAACACTCTGGGCAACAGTGCCAGAGGAGGAAACACATAAGGGAGCTGAAACTGCGACCAATCCTGAACTAAGGCGTCTGCCGTCAGAGCTCTGTGATCTTGAGACCGTGCCATGAATGTCGGGACCTTGTTGTTGTGCCGGGACGCCATTAGGTCGACGTCCGGCATGCCCCAGCGGCAACAGATCTCCTGAAACACGTCCGGGTGAAGGGACCATTCCCCTGCGTCCATGCCCTGGCGACTGAGAAAGTCTGCTTCCCAGTTTTCCACGCCCGGGATGTGAACTGCGGATATGGTGGAGGCTGTGGCTTCCACCCACAGCAGAATCCGCCGGACTTCCTGGAAGGCTTGCCGACTGCGTGTCCCGCCTTGGTGGTTGATGTATGCCACCGCTGTGGAGTTGTCCGACTGAATTCGGATCTGTTTGCCTTCCAGCCACGGCTGGAACGCCTTTAGGGCAAGATACACTGCCCTTATCTCCAGAACATTGATCTGAAGGGAGGACTCTGTCTGAGTCCAAGTACCCTGAGCCCTGTGGTGGAGAAAGACCGCTCCCCACCCTGACAGGCTCGCGTCCGTCGTGACCACCGCCCAGGATGGGGGCAGGAAGGATTTCCCCTTCGACAGAGAAGTGGGGAGAAGCCACCACTGAAGGGAAGCCTTGGCTGCCCGAGAAAGGGAGACGTTCCTGTCGAGGGACGTCGACTTCCTGTCCCATTTGCGGAGAATGTCCCATTGAAGTGGGCGCAGATGAAACTGCGCAAAAGGAACTGCCTCCATTGCTGCTACCATGTTCCCTAGGAAGTGCATGAGGCGCCTCAGGGGGTGTGACTGGCCTTGAAGGAGAGATTGCACCCCTGTCTGTAGTGAACGCTGTTTGTTCAGCGGAAGCTTCACTAATCGCTGAGAGAGTATGAAACTCCATGCCAAGATATGTCAGTGATTGGGCCGGTGTCAGATTTGACTTTGGAAAATTGATGATCCACCCGAAACTCTGGAGAGTCTCCAGAGCAATGTTCAGGCTGCGTTGGCATGCCCCTTGAGAGGGTGCCTTGACAAGTAGATCGTCTAAGTAAGGGATCACCGAGTGTCCCTGAGAGTGTAGGATTGCCACCACTGTTGCCATAACCTTGGTGAAGACCCGTGGGGCTGTCGCCAGGCCAAAAGGCAGTGCCACGAACTGAAGGTGTTCGTCCCCTATGGCGAAACGCAGGAAGCGCTGATGCTCTGGTGCAATCGGTACGTGGAGATAAGCATCTTTGATGTCGATTGATGCCAGGAAATCTCCTTGGGACATTGAGGCTTTGACGGAGCGGAGCGATTCCATCCGGAACCGCCTGGTTTTCACATGCTTGTTGAGCAGTTTTAGGTCCAGAACAGGACGGAAGGATCCGTCCTTTTTTGGCACCACGAACAAGTTGGAGTAAAAACCGTGACCCCGTTGCTGAAGAGGAACAGGGATCACCACTCCTTCCGCCTTCAGAGTGCACACCGCCTGCAGAAGAGCATCGGCTCTTTCGGGGGGCGGAGATGTTCTGAAAAAACGAGTCGGAGGACGAGAGCTGAACTCTATCCTGTAACCTTGAGATAGAATGTCTCTCACCCATCGGTCTTTTACCTGTGGCAGCCAGTCGTCGCAAAAGCGGGAGAGCCTGCCACCGACCGAGGATGCGGTTTGAGGAGGCCGAAAGTCATGAGGAGGCCGCTTTGGGAGCGGTTCCTCCGGCGGTCTTTTTAGGACGTGACTTAGACCGCCATGAATCGGAGTTCCTCTGATCTTTCTGAGGCCTTTTGGACGAGGAGAATTGAGACCTGCCCGCGGTCCGAAAGGACCGAAACCTCGATTGTACCTTCCGTGGTTGAGGTCTGTTTGGTTTGGACTGGGGTAAGGATGAGTCCTTTCCCTTGGATTGTTTAATGATTTCATCCAAGCGCTCACCAAACAAGCGGTCGCCAGACAATGGCAAACCGGTTAAGAACTTTTTGGAAGCAGAGTCTGCCTTCCATTCACGTAGCCACATGGCCCTGCGGACTACCACCGAATTGGCGGATGCTACCGCCGTACGGCTCGCAGAGTCCAGGATAGCATTAATGGCGTAGGACGCAAACGGCGACGCCTGAGAGGTTAAGGACACCACTTGCGGGGCAGATGTACGTGTTACTGCATTAATCTGCGCCTGACAAGCTGAGATAGCTTGGAGTGCCCATACGGCTGCGAATGCTGGAGCAAAAGACGCGCCGATAGCTTCATAGATGGATTTCAACCATAGTTCCATCTGTCTGTCAGTGGCATCTTTGAGTGAAGCCCCATCTTCCACTGCAACTATGGATCTAGCCGCCAGTCTGGAGATTGGAGGATCCACCTTAGGACACTGAGTCCAGCCCTTGACAACATCAGGGGGGAAGGGATAACGTGCATCCTTAAGGCGCTTGGAAAAACGCTTGTCTGGACAGTCTCGGTTTTTCTGGACTGCCTCTCTGAAGTCAGAGTGATCCAGAAACGTACTCAATGTACGCTTGGGAAACCTGAAACGGAATTTCTCCTGAGAAGCTGACTCCTCAATTGTAGGAGCTGGGGGAGAAATATCCAACACCTGATTGATGGTCGCTATAAGGTCATTCACTACGGCGTCACCTTCAGGTGTATCTAGGTTGAGAGCGGCTTCAGGATCAGAATCCTGATCTGTTACCTCCGCTTCATCCTCCAGAGAGTCCTCCTGCTGAGACCCTGAACAGTGTGATGAGGTGGAGGGAATTTCCCAGCGAGCCCGCTTAGGCGGCCTGGGACTGCGGTCCGTGTCAGAGACCTCACCCTGGGACCTATGGGTCACCCCAGGGGCACTTTGCTGTTCCAATTGAGGGGGACCAGGGGTCAAAGATTGAACAGTGCCCGGGGCCTGAATCACCGGTCTGGACTGTAAGGCTTCTAGTATTTTAGCAGACCATTTATCCATACTCTCAGACAGTTTGTCAGCAAAAGCTGCAAACTCCGTCCCTGTCACCTGGACAGTGGTAGCAGGTGGTTCCACCTGGGCCACCAGTAGCAGAGGCTCCGGCTGAGTAAGTGCCAGAGGGGCCGAGCATTGCACACAATGAGGGTCAGTGGAACCTGCCGGTAGTATAGCTGCACATGAGGTACAGGTTGCAAAGTACGCCTGTGCTTTGGCACCCTTGCTTTTTGCGGACGACATGTTGTCTCCTCTGAGAACAATCCAGGAGGGTATATAGCCAAAAATCAACAGAGCGACCGTATATATTATATATAAATAAATATATAATATATATATATATATATATAAAAATATATAATATATATATATAAAAATATATAATATATATATATAAAAATATATATATAATATATATATAAAAATATATAATATATATATATAAAAATATATAATATATATATATAAAAATATATATATAATATATATATAAAAATATATATAATAAATATATATAATATATATATAAAAATATATATAATATATATATAAAAATATATATAATAAATATATATAATATATATATAAAAATATATAAAAATATATATAAAAATATATAATATATAAAAATATATATAAAAATATATATAATATATAAAAATATATATAAAAATATATATAATATATAAAAATATATATATATATAATATATATATATATAATATAAATATATATATTATATATAATATATATATAATATATATATATAATATAAATATATATATTATATATAATATATATATAATATAAATATATATATATAAATATATATATCTGACAGGAATGGCTGCCGGCGTTCTGTGGGGAGGAGGGGACCGTGGGCGTGCCCAAGAAAGTGCGGGAATCTAGTGCCCCAGTGTACTGAGTGAGGGGGGAGGAGGATACTAATGTATGCTCCAGCCCTCAGCGCTGACGATCTGTGCAGCGTCCCGCCCTTCCCCTGACTGGCAGGCCTGTGGGCGGGAATATGCGACACTAGGCCGCAGAAGCCGGGGGCTAAAGTTATAAGCGCGGCCGGCAATAAGCGCGGCCGTCCCCGGCGCACTAACACACCCAGCAGTGCTGCAATGTGTATGGCACAAGCGCTCCATGCGCGGTCCCCACGGGGACACAGAGTACCTCACAGTAGCAGGGCCTTGTCCCTGACGATACCCGGCTCCTATCCAGCAGATTCCCAGGGGCTGCAGAGGGAGCACGGTCCCCGTGCCTGGAGACCGATTAGGATCCCACTTCACCCAGAGCCCATTAAGGGATGGGGAAGGAAAACAGCATGTGGCTCCTGCCTGTGTACCCGCAATGGGTACCTTAACCTTAACAACACCGCCGACAAAGTGGGGTGAGAAGGGAGCATGCTGGGGGCCCTGTTATGGCCCTCTTTTCTTCCATCCGACCTAGTCAGCAGCTGCTGCTGACTAAGCTGTGGAGCTATGCGTGGATGTCAGCCTCCTTCGCACAAAGCATAAAAACTGAGGAGCCCGTGAACCCGGGGGGTGTATAGGCAGAAGGGGAGGGGCTTTACACTTTTAGTGTAATACTTTGTGTGGCCTCCGGAGGCAGAAGCTATACACCCAATTGTCAATTGTCTGGGTCTCCCAATGGAGCGACAAAGAAAAGTGGTGTACGTTTTACACTATATTCCGTGACCCGTAGCGTTCTGAATTTTCGGGATCTATGGCTCAGTGACTGCTTATTTTTTTGCTTCTCGAGCAGACGTTTTTAACCGTACCACTTTTGTGCAGATGCTACGTTTTGATCGCCTGTTATTGCATTTAGCGCAAAATTTGTGGCGACCAAAAGAAGGATTTGTGTACTCACCGTAAATTCTCTGAGTTTTCATTGGGGAACACAGGATACCATGGGGTGTATGCAGCTGTTGCTAGCAGACTGACTATGTAAATGAAAAAGTTGGCTCCTCCCCAGCAGTATACACCCCACCGACCGGAGCTAGGCTGATCAGTTCGTGTAAAAGGAGTAGGAGAAGCGTTGTGAGATACAGACTGGTTGAACCCAAGAAAGGCAATCTAGGTTGTAGGAAAGACAATAACTGAAGGGCGTGAGCTGTGTCCCCCAATGAAGACTCAGAGGAAGATTTTACAGTGAGTACAAAAAAATCCTTCTTTCTCTCTCGTTTCATTGGGGGACACAGAATACCATGGGACATCCTAAGGGCTCATGCACACGTTGCATAATTGCATGCATTTACGCTGCGTATTCCACTGCAGCGTAAATGCATGCGTCCTGCGTCCCCAGCACAATCTATGAAGATTGTGCATGAGATGTGCGCACGTTGCTTTTATGAACGCAGCGATTTGGGTGTTAAAATTTTGACCCAAATCCGTGCGTTCATAAAATGAGCATGTCAATTAATTTGTGCGCTTTGGATGCAGCTCCCGCTCTGTCTATGGTAGGGGCAGCAGCCAGAGCGCAGGAAATCTGCTTTGTTTGTACAGAAAAACTGCATCCATTATGCAGAGTTTCTGCAGAGATCTGAAGCGCACATGTGCTGTCAAATCGCTGCAGAATATTCAGCAGGTACGTGCGCATGAGCCCTAAAGCAGTTCCAGAGGGTGGGAAGAAAATGATTATGAATAACAGGCAGGGAAACCGAATCCTAGAACAGAACCAGTCACTGCCGGAGAAGCTAAAAAGTCTAGGTCAAAAAGACAGAGCGGGGTACCCTTAGAAAGAAGAACCATGAATCCTCATTCATATGTCTAGAAAGAAAAGAGAGAATACTATATAGGGATCATCTACCTGAAAGTCTTCCTAACCTGACGGTCTAAGACTGTCACTAGAATTATATGGAGACCCGGACATCCAGGATGGATGGGCTAACTAGGAATCGAGTCACCTTCCGGGGTCTAGAATTGAGAGTGCCAAGCTCTGTAAGGGACGTCGAGAAGCTGAAGAGCAATTAGAATACTAATGCAGATGGAATCGGCTGCTAGACAAAACGGACACAGTTACTGTCATTAGCAGTGAGGGGAAGCGAGCGGAGTAAGAGGAGTTTCTGCTCCGCGGTTAAAAAAAAAAAAGAAGAAGAGAATTTTGTTTACTTACCGTAAATTCTTTTTCTTATAGTTCCGTCTTGGGAGACCCAGACCTTGGGTGTTTAGCTTCTACCTCCGGAGGACACACAAAGTACTACACCTAAAAGTGTAGCTCCTCTCTCTGAGCTTATACACCCCCTGGTAGCCAGTCCTAGCCAGTTTAGTGCAAAAGCTGAAGGAGAATAGCCACCCAGAAGTAGAACAGAGCAAGAGCCGGAACAACCGGAGACTCTGTCCACGACAACAGCTGATGAAAACACGCGGAACAAGGAAATTGCCAACAGGCAACAGGGAGGGTGCTGGGTCTCCCAAGACGGAACTATAAGAAAAAGAATTTACGGTAAGTAAACAAAATTCTCTTTTTCTTTATCGTTCCTTTGGGAGACCCAGACCTTGGGACGTTCCAAAGCAGTCCCTGGGTGGGAAATAAACAGAAAAAACTAAGAAGTAGGCAGAACCTAACTTCACAAATGGGCGACCGCCACCTGAAGGATGCGTCTGCCCAAGCTCGCATCTGCCGAAGCATGAGCATGCACTTGGTAGTGCTTCGAGAAGGTATGCAGGCTAGCCCAAGTGGCAGCCTGACAGACTTGTTGAGCCGTAGCCTGGTGCCTAAAAGCCCAAGAGGCACCGACAGCTCTGGTCGAGTGTGCTTTGATCCCCGGTGGGGGAGGCGCTTGCGTACTCTGGTAGGCGTCCGAAATGGTCGACCTAATCCAACGGGCTAAGGTCAGCTTAGAAGCAGGGAGGCCCTTGTGCCGACCTGTGGTTAGCACAAAAAGAGAGGTGCACCGCCTAAGCGCAGCGGTGCGAGACACATAGATCCGGAGAGCACGCACCAGATCTAGAGTATGTAGAGCTTTTTCAAAGCGATGAACAGGGGCCGGACAGAAGGAAGGTAAGGTAATGTCCGGGTTAAGGTGGAAGGGAGAGACCACCTTAATAAGAAAGTCCGGAGTCGGACGGAGAACCACCTTGTCTTGATGAAAGACTAAAAAAGGTGACTTTGAGGAGAGCGCAGCCAAATCAGAGACTCTCCTGAGAGAAGTTATGGCAACCAGAAAGGCCACTTTCTGTGAAAGACGATACAAAGAAACCTCCCTAAGAGGCTCAAAGGGGGGTTTCTGCAAGACCGCGAGAACCAAGTTAAGGTCCCAGGGGTCCAAGGGCCGCCGGTAAGGCGGAATGATGTGAGACGTGCCCTGCATGAAGGTGCGGACCTGAGCCAGCCGAGCGAGACGCCGCTGGAACAGAACTGACAGAGCCGAAACATGTCCCTTGAGAGAGTTGAGGGACAGTCCTAGCTGCAGACTGGACTGTAGAAAAGACAGAAGAGTCGGCAAGGAGAATGGCCAAGGAGGATGGCCGGTAGAGCGACACCAGGACAGGAAAATTTTCCAAGTCCTGTGATAGATCTTAGCGGAGGAAGACTTGCGGGCCCGAGTCATAGTGGAGATGACTTCAGGAGGAATACCAGAAGCCGTCAAAATCCAGGACTCAAGAGCCACGCCATCAATTTGAGTGCCGCAGAATTCGGGCGGAAAAACGGACCTTGCGAGAGTAGGTCTGGACGGTCCGGAAGATGCCACGGCATCTCTACGGACAGTTGGAGCAGGTCCGGATACCAAGCTCGCCTGGGCCAGTCCGGTGCAATGAGGATGACTCGACGACCCTCCATTCTGATCTTGTGCAGGACTCTGGGCAAGAGAGCCAGAGGGGGAAACACGTAGGACAGACGAAACTGGGACCAGTCTTGAACCAGAGCGTCCGCGGCGAAGGCCTGAGGATCGTGGGAACGAGCCACGTAAACAGGAACTTTGCTGTTGTGACGGGATGCCATTAGGTCCACGTCCGGAGTGCCCCATTTGCGGCAGATCGACTAAAATACTGCCGGGTGCAGGGACCACTCGCCACCGTCCACGCTTTGATGGCTGAGATAATCTGCCTCCCAGTTGTCCACGCCTGGGATGTGGACTGCAAATATGGTGGACCTGGAGTCCTCCGCCGATTGAAGAATGCGTTGTACCTCCATCATTGCCAGGCGGCTGTGTGTCCCGCCTTGATGGTTGATGTAGGCAACCGCTGTCGCGTTGTCTGACTGGACTCGAATGTGCCTGCCCGCCAGCAGGTGGTGAAATGCTAGGAGAGCTAGAAGCACGGCTCTGGTTTCCAGCACATTGATTGAAAGGGCTGACTCGGACGGAGTCTAAGTGCCCTGTGCTCTGTGGTGGAGATGTACCGCTCCACAGCCAGATAGACTGGCATCTGTGGTGAGAATCACCCAGGACGGGGCCAGGAAGGAGCGCCCTTGGGACAGGGAGAGGGGCCGAAGCCACCACTGAAGAGAGCTCTTGGTCCGTGGCGACAGAGCCACTAACTTGTGTAAGGAGGAAGGCCGCTTGTCCCAACAGCGGAGAATGTCCAGCTGCAGGGGGCGCAGATGGAACTGGGCAAAGGGAACAGCCTCCATGGACGCCACCATTTGACCCAGCACCTGCATCAGACGCCTGAGGGTATAACGGCGGGGCCTCAGGAGAGAGCGCACCGCCAACTGGAGTGACAGCTGTTTGTCTAAGGGCAACTTCACAAGTGCCGGCAAAGTCTCGAACTGCATCCCTAGGTACGTGAGACTCTGGGTCGGAGTCAGAGTGGATTTGGGAAGATTGACAAGCCACCCGAATTGGGCTAGAGTGGCGAGAGTGAGCGAGACACTCCGCTGACAGTCTGCGCTGGATGGAGCCTTGACTAGAAGGTTGTCCAGGTAAGGGAGCACTGCCAACCCCTGGAGGTGCAGAACCGCAATCACTGCTGCCATGACCTTGGTGAATACCCGAGGGGTCGTGGCTAACCCGAAGGGGAGAGCCACGAATTGGAAATTATCTTCTCCTATTGCAAAGCATAGCCAACGCTGGTGTGAAACTGCAATTGGCACATGCAGATAGGCATCTCTGATGTCGATGGACGCCAGGGAATCCCCTTGGGTCATTGAGGCAATGACTGATCGCAGAGACTCCATGCGAAAGTGCCGCACCCGAACATGCTTGTTGAGAAGCTTGAGATCCAAGATGGGTCGGAAGGTACCGTCCTTTTTGGGAACTAGGAAGAAGTTTGAGTAAAAACCTCTGAACCGTTCCTGGGCGGGAACTGGTACAATTACTCCGTTGGCCTGCAAGGCTTCCACGGCCTGTGAGAAAGCGGCGGCCTTGGAGCAGGGGGGAGTTGAGAGAAAAAATCTGTTTGGCGGACTGGAAGAGATTTCTATCCTGTAGCCGTGAGAGATGATATCTCTCACCCACTGATCGGAGACTTGTTGAAACCAAGCGTCGCCAAAGTGGGAGAGCCTGCCACCGACTAAGGACGTTGCTGGAGCGGGCAGAGAGTCACGAGGAGGCTGCCTTAGTGGCAGGACCTCCTGCGGTCTTCTGTGGACGCGCTTTTGGGCGCCAGTTGGATTTCTGGTCCTTAGCTGAGTTAGCGGACGAGGCAGAGGGCTTAGAGGACGACCAGTTGGAGGAACGAAAGGAGCGAAACCTCGACTGAATCCTACCCTGGGCAGGTTTCCTGGTCTTGGTTTGTGGCATGGAAGTACTCTTCCCGCCAGTAGCTTCTTTAATAATTTCATCCAGCTATTCACCGAACAGCCGGGAACCAGCAAAAGGGAGCCCAGCAAGGTGGTACTTTGAAGAAGCATCTGCCTTCCACTCTCGAAGCCACAAGATCCTGCGGATAACGAGGGAATTAGCCGAAGCCACCGCAGTGCGGTGAGAAGCCTCTAGCATGGCAGACATGGCTTAAGAAGAAAAAGCTGAAGCTTGAGAAGTTAAGGCAACCATCTCGGGCATAGATTCTCTGGTGAGGGAATGCATCTCCTCTAGAGAAGCAGAGATGGCTTTGAGGGCCCACACTGCTGCAAAAGTTGGGGAAAACGCGGCCCCCGCCGCTTCATACACGGATTTGGCCAAAAGGTCAATCTGACGGTCAGTGGCATCCCTAAGGGAAGTGCCATCAGCCACCGACACAACGGTCCGGGCTGAGAGCCTAGACACCGGAGGGTCTACCTTTGGGAAGTGAGCCCACTCCTTGACCACCTCAGGTGGAAAGGGAAAACGGTCATCAGAACCACGCTTTGGGAAGCGTTTGTCAGGACAGGCCCTGGGTTTGGTCACAGCGGTCTGAAAACTGGAGTGGTTAAAGAACACACTCTTTACTCTCTTAGGCGAGGTAAACTGGTGCTTTTCTGCCAGAGAGGGTTGCTCCTCTGATACTGGCGGGTTGAGATCCAGTACAGAATTAATGGAAGCATTCAAGTCACTAAGTTCTGAGTCACCCTCGGAAAGATCAATGGGGCACATGGAGTTAGCCTCTGAACCCCCTGTAAAGGCATCCTCCTCATCCTGCGAGTCAGCTCTTGAATCAGAGCCGCGGGATGAGGAGGGAGAGGAAACCCTGCGGCGCCTCTTAGGAGGACGGGGTCTGTGCCCTGATGATGAATCCTCTGTGAGCTCCAGTGGACGGAGGTCAGAGGATAGGGATCCTAAAGGACCCTTAGCAAGAGCATTAGAGGCACCCTGTGAAGGGGGCTGATGCATATTCATCAAAGTCCTGGACAGAAGTCCCATGGACTCAGCAAATGACTGGGAGATAGACCTAGAGAAGGACTCTACCCAGGCCGGGGGTTCAGCCACAGGTGCAGAAGCAGCCTGAGAGACCACTGGGGGCGAGACTCCAGGCTGTGGCACCTCCAAGTTAGAGCAGACATCACAATGTGGATAGGTGCTCGGTTCAAGCAGCAGGAGCTTACATGCAGCGCATGCAGTATAAAGCTTTGGAGCCTTGCTCCTCGTGTGAGACATGCTGCTGGAGTGGGGAAAACAGCTTCTACAAAAGAGAATGAACCCCAGGGAGTATATTCAGAGGTCCACAACCAGAGACCGGCTGTGGCTTACCAGACCGCTGGAAGCGGTGTTGTGTGCCCTCCAGATCCCGAAGCCCGGACCCCCAGTGCACAGCACCTCAGCAGGGATGCAGAGTGCAGGATGGCCCAGCGCAGAGTGAACCCTGTCCAAGAAAATGGCCGCCGGAGCGAAGAGAGGGGGCGGGACAGGGGCGTCCCTGTAGGAAAGCGGGAACTGGAGGGCCATAGAGACCTGCAGGGGAGGAGTCACGCACAAGCAGTGGGGAGTGTCCCTTCCCTGTGCAGAACGGCCGCCGGGAGGAGCAGTCCCTGTCCCTCTGCATGAGTGACATGCGAGGGCAGGTAACAGAAACTAGGCCACCGGCGAAGCCGGGGCCTAAATTTGAGCAGCGAGGCCGACGCGCAGGCACCATCGGCACGGTTCTCGGGCGAAAGCCAGAGAACCCGCCGGAAATGCCAAAACAAATACAGCAAACACACTCTCCCCATACAATAAAGGACATGGACCCCCAACATATGAACGTCTCAGGTACTTAGCTGCTGAGACGCAGGGCCAGGTCCCTGGGGATGAGTGCTCCGGTCCAGCAGAGTCCTCAAGGGGCTGTGGACGGAGACTGGTCTCCTGCCAGGCATGGAGACCGCACTGGCTCCCACTTCAATTTAGAGCCCAGGAGGGATGGTGAAGGAGCACGGCATGTAAGGCTCCAGCCTTGGAAATCAACCTTACAACACCGCCGACACAGTGGGGTGAGAAGGGATATGCCGGGAGTCCAGACAGGGACCCGCACTTCTTCAATCTTTTTCCAAAAAAAAAATAATCATATGAGAATGTATGTGTGGATGTATGCCTCCTGAACACAAAGCGATAAACTGGCTGGGTCTGCTCACCAGGGGGTGTATAAGCTCAGGGGGAGGAGCTACACTTTTAGGTGTAGTACTTTGTGTGTCTTCCGGAGGCAGAAGCTAAACACCCAAGGTCTGGGTCTCCCAAAGGAACGATAAAGAAACACCTGTACAAGGTGAAGGGTACTGAACATCTAATGACGCAGAGAATGACCGTGGAGTTTAGTGAATGCCCGGTGAATAGGTGATTAGCACCATGTCCCGCAGGGCGGAAGGCACACCAATAAGGGACGCAACCCTAAACCTGGAAGGAAGGCAGGGAACTGGACCGTGATTCCTGAGGAAGGTCCGAGCTGCTTGCACGTATGAGCACCGAGGAATTCAAGGCTCTAAAAAGTGAATAAGTACATAAAATCTATTAAAATTTCATTAACTTAAATGAGGTCCTAACAAGGCGACCCTAAGCTGATTGGAGCAACGAGGATGAGACATCCAGCGATGAGATACATGCTGGAGTGAAAGGACGCTTCTTGGAGCGTGTCTAGTGAGGAATATACATGCCGGGGAGGGATGTGGAGCACGTGCTCATTTCTGCAGCAAGTTGACGAAATCTTAAAATGTTGTGTGTGATGAAATGGATGCTCTGAAAGAGGAGAAAATAAACACAAACTAATAGGCGTTGAAAATGTGCGCAAAAAAAAAAAAATAGATGTATAAAAACGGGGCTGAAGCCCCCATGTCTGCTTCCTGCGGACACTAAAGCAAAAACTGATCAGCCTAGCTCCGGTCGGTGGGGTGTATACTGCCGGGGAGGAGCCAACTTTCTCATTTGCATAGTGTCAGCCTCCTAGCAACAGCAGCATACACCCCATGGTATCCTGTGTCACCAATGAAGTGAGAGAGAAAAACTTAATTTTGGCGTTTGGAATTTTTTTTGTCGCTATGCCATTTACACAACAGATTGAGTTTATATTTTGATAGATCGGGCATTTCTGAATGCAGCGATACCAATTGTGCATTTATTTTTTTAACCATTTAATTTTCAATGAGGCGAAAGGGGAAAATTTGAACTTTGTTTTTTTTTTTTTTTTTTTTAAACTTTATTGTACTAGTCCCCCTAGGGGACTACATGGATCAGCTGTCTGATCACTCATTCATATCTGCTGATCACAGCTACACAGATGTGAACACCAGATATGCTCATTTCCTGTCTCACCCAGCTCTCAGCTGTATAAGGCAGGGAGTGAGTTATGTGAGCTACAGAGTCATCACATGACCCTGTGCTACCATGACAACCACCGGAAGTCACGTGATCACGTCACGTGACTTCCGGTATCGGCTGTGAGTAAATATTAAACGCCGTTGCGATTATAATGGCGCTGTCACATATTGACAGCGCCATTTAAGGGCTTAAAAAGGCATGGGCGAATAACAATTCCACTCGTGCCTAGCAGACACACGTCAGCTGTAAAAATCAATTGATATGTGCACCAATCGCTGTAAGCTGCTTGCAGCAGACCTCGAGCAGTAACATTGACCGCTAAGACACAAGATTACTGCCTGCGGTCGTTAAGGGGTTAAACAAAAACACCGTATATGGGACAGAAAACAAGGAAAAAATAAAATAAAATAATGGTTACCGGGATCTCTCACTTTCTTTATCTTTTTCACCTTCTCTTCTTATTGAAGAATCGATTTGATCAATTTTTTTAGACGGAGAAACATTAAAACTTTTTGTGCTCCAGCTTACCCTGCATTGAGAATGGGAAACGGTGCAATGTTAAAGTATAACCCAAAAAATAAATAAATATGTATATTTCTAATTGATGACATTAATTTTTTTTGAATTGTATCAAATCTAAGTACAAGTCTCTCTAAACTTTTGGTCTGTACTGTACATAACCCAACTCCGTTGCAGAGGCGGAGGACATCACAGCACAGGAACATCAGGCTCTTCAGTTTTGGATCCCAACTATGACAAACCTAATAGATCAGTATGACACTAGTTTTTGAAAAGGATTGTCGGTACAGAAACCCAAAATTGGAAGCCTCCAATAGCACAAAATGTTGTCCAACTAACCATAAAAACAGCAGCTGTGAAACCGTGGAAACCGTGGAAACAGTGATTAGTTCTAGAATCAAAGAACTGAGCAAAATAAACTGAATTTGTCACTACATTCATGGTATCTGGCTGCACAATTGCAGCCAGGTATGCTAAAAACGGATCCTCACAAAACAAAGCTTCAAACATGATAAGTACAATTAAACTGATGAATGAGAGTAATGAACAGCTAGAAGAAAATTTAGGATTCAATATGTGTGAGATGGAGCCACAGTGCTGTTCATGTAACTGAGGAACAAAACGATATTACAACAGAAGAACAGCGAAATGATACTTTAGGATTAGATCTTGTTGAAGCTGCTTCAAAACACTTTCATATAATCACATGCGCTGTGTTGTGCACACGCTGCAGCTGGCAATAAGAGATAGTCTGCAAGAGGTACATGCTGGAAATCTGATTGGAAAAGTGAGGAAGTTGGTTATTGCCACCAGAACCCCTATAATTGATTCCATCTTGAAGAGACGTGCTGGGAAAGGGGCAATTGTCAATCAAGCCACTCGGTGGGGCAGCACTTATTTAATGATCGAGCGATTGCTTGAACTAAAACGCTTTCTTATAGATATGGCAAACCCTCGAGTAACACTAAATGAAGGTCAATGGACACAGGTGGCTGAATTGAAGGAATTGCTTAATCACCCATTTACCGTGACTAAAAAAAAAAAAAATCACAAGCTGAGGATTTAACTCCTGGCATTTTCATAAGGGAGTGGAAGAACTTGCTATTTTGCCTGTCCCAAAGAGGAGCTTTAATCGCAGATGGCATTTCTGCTTCAATGAAACGGAGAGAGACACAGCTATTGGAAAAAACGGATTTTTGTGTAGTCACCGTAAAATTGTTTTCTCTTAGCCATCATTGGGGGACACAGGACCATGGGTGTTATGCTGCTTATTCATAGGAGGACACTAAGTAGATGCAAAGATGTTAGCTCCTCCCCTGCAGTATACACCCCCTGGCCCAGCCAGGCTACTTCAGTTTTAGTACACAAGCAGTAGGAAAACAAGTAACAAAAAAACGTGAGTGAATACTCATAACAAAAAAGTACTGAGACAGAAAAAAAGCTAAGGCCTAACAGGGCCAAAAGGGAGGGTGCTGTGTCCCCCAATGATGGCTAAGAGAAAACGATTTTACGGTGAGTACACAAAAATCAGTTTTTCTCTGACGCCTCATTGGGGGACACAGGACCATGGGACGTCCTAAAGCAGTCTATGGGTGGGTAAACAATAAGCAAAGCAACCCAAGGACTAGGAACCAGTCCCAGATAGTGGAGTACCTATCTCGGTAGGCGCTCCTGGCTATCGTTTGCAGAATTTTCCTAGCTAGGTTCGCCTCAGCCGACGCCTGGGTATGGACTCCGTAATGCTTTGAAACAGTATGTAGGCAAGACCAGGTCGCAGCCTTACACCTCTGTTCCACTGAAGCCTGATGCCTAATCGCCCAAGAGGCGCCAACTGCTCGCGTGGAATGAGTCCGCAGCCCACTAGGAATGGGCTTGAGTTGCAAGCGGCAGACCTCCTGGATCGCAGAGCGAATCCAGCGAGCCAGCGTTGCCTATGAAGCTGCCTCTCCTTTCTTAAGCCTTTCAAGAATGACGAACAAGGAGTCTATGTTCCTAAAGGGGCTGTCCTGGGTACGTAATATCTGAGAGCCCTCACAAGGTCTAGCGAATATAGAACCCTTTCCACCCTATGGACTGGGTGTGGACAAAAGGAAGGCAGAACAAATGTCCCCGTTCATATGAAACGGGGAAGTAACCTTCAGGAGAAAATCCGGAAGGGGGCGTAGAACCACCTTGTCCTGATGAAAGATCAGAAAGGGTTCACGGCAAGAGTGATGCAAGTTCCGAAACTTGTCTGATGGACGTAATCGCCACTAAGAATGTTACCTTCCAGGATAGAAGAGCAAGAGAAGATTCCTTAAGAGGTTCAAAAGGGGACCTCTGGATACCGTCCAAAACAAGATTGAGGTCCCATGGGTCCAGCGACCGTTTACACAGGGAAACGAGATGGGAAACACCCTTGAGGAAAGTCTTGACTTGCGGATTGCAAGCTAGGCGGTATTGATAGAATATTGAGAGAGAGAGATGAAACCTGCCCCTTAAGGGAGCTGAGGGCCAACCCCTTTTGCAACCTGACTGTAAAAAATCAAGAATTCTGGGGATCGCCAGAGGCATAGGTTGGACATTAGATTCCCTGCACTGGAAAAGGAAAGTTTTCCACGTACGGTGGTAAATACGGGATGAAGGCCGGCATTCGGGCACTGTACATGGTGGAGATGACCGCAGGAGATAATCTCGCTCTTGTTAAAGTCCAGGTCTCAATGGCCAGGCCGTCCGCTTCAGGGCTCTGGAGTTCTGATGGGAAATGGGCCCTTGGGTCAGCAGATCTGGGATGCTTAAGAGGCGCCATGAGCAATTGTACTAATTCAGCATACCAGGCGCACCTGGGCTAGTCCGGTGCTATTAGTATCACCGGGACCCTTCTGCCTTGATCTTCCTGATTACTCATGGCAGCAGCAACAAAAACATGTAAGGCAGACTGAAACGACTTCAGGTGACTATAGCATCTGCGCCAATGGACTGTGGATCACGTGACCTGGCTAAGAACGCGGTTACCTTTCGTTCAACCTTGAGGCCATTAGATCCACGTCTGGTGTACTCCAGTGAGTGCAGATGTGTGGGAACACTTCTGGGTGGAGAAACCACTCTCCGCCGGCCAGGCCTTGGCGACTTAGAAGGTCCGCAGCCCAGTTCTCTACTCCCGGTATGGGTAACGCTGAAAAAAACGGACCCCCGTCGATTAGGCCCAGGTGAGGATCCTGAGGACCTCGAAATAAGCTGTCTTGCTGCTGGTACCTCCCTGCCGATTGACATAGGCCACAGCTGTTGCATTGTCCAATTGGACCCGAATCAAACGACCAGCTAGCAGAAGGGGGGAATGACCTGAGCGCGAGAAGATCGCGCTGATTTCAGGATGATTTCTGGGAAGGGAAGACTCCTGGGGTGTCCAACGTCCCGAAGCAGTGTGGAGCCAGTACGCTGCTCCCCAGACTAAGGCTGGCGTCCATGGTCAGGAGTAGCCAGTCCACTGGGGGGGGGAGAAAAACTCCTTGATATGGAAGAGGACTGAAGCCACCAGCAAAGCGCATACCTAACTGAAGGTGTCAGGTGAAAAGTTCGTCCAAGGAAAAGGGGCTCTTGTCCCAGGCAGCTAGAAGCTCAAGCTGCAGTGGGCGGTGGTGTGGCTAAGCAAGCAGCACTGCCTCTATAGCCGCCGCTATCCTACCTAGCACTCTCATACTGAATCGTATGGAGCGAGAGGAGTACGTAGAGGGCAGTACCGCTTGTTGTAGAGCGGTCGCCTTGTCTTGAGGGGAAAATAGCAAGCCCCGAAGAGGAGTGTCCAGGGACATGCCCAGGGAGGTGACGGATTTTGACGGGATCGGGGATCATTTGACTGGAGTCAGAAGCTGCCCTAAGCGGGATCTGCACGCTGGTTGAGCCCTTGATGAGAAGGTCATCCAAGCAAGGCAGAACAGCCACTCTCCTGGCGTGAAGGGCACTCATGGTGGCCGCCATGACCTTAGTTAAGACCCTTGGTGCTGTGGCAGAGCAGAGGGTAGGGCCACAAATGAAAATAAGAAGTCCTGAACCGCGAAGCGGAGGAACTTTTAGTGAGCTGGAGCGATGGGTATGTGCAGGTACGCGTCCCTGACAGCTAGGGAGGCAAGGAATTCTCCTTCGACCATAAAGGTAACAATGGACCCTAGGAATTCCATTCTGAATCTCCTTACGTGCACGTTTGCTCAGGTGTTAGAGGTTCAGGATGTGACGAACTGACCCGTCCTCTTTTGGGGACCACGAGAGGTTAGAATAGAAGGCCTTGAACCTCTCGCCGTCTGGAACAGGTACCATCACCCCCGCCGTTTGGAGGGAGTGGATTGCTGAGGAGAAGGCCTCGTGGTGTTTTGGAGCCTTTGGGGGGGGGTTTGAGAGAAAAGACTGACCAGGGGATCGGGTCCAGAATTCAATGTGGTAACCGGAAGACACAAGGTATCACACCCATTTGTGGTCTGAGGCGGCGGCCCAGATGGAGAAGGACGAGACTTCTCGGTCTTTGTCTAGACTGCCAGGATGAGGTGGACTCGGGGACGGCTGAGAAGGTCGAGCCCTGGGTGTCTAGTAAAAAACATCCTGGGCTAGAGCTGGGGGAGGGAGGTACTCTTTTCCTCCCGTGGCATCAGACAAAAAAAAAAAAAAAAAAAAAAAAAAAAAGGAAGGGAGTACTGTGAGAGGCTTCTTAGAGACAGAGTCCGCTCTCCATTATCGGAACCAGAGGGCCTTACGGATGGCTATGGTATTTGAGGAGGCAATAACTGTGCAGGTAGCAGCACCAAGGGAGGCCTGCATGAGGTACTCTGCCGCCGCAGCAATGTGAACAGTTACATCTGTGAGGGTCTGAGGGAAACTGGTAGTCCTGGTGCCTGTGCGACCCACACGGAAGGGGAGAGGGACCCGCGGCCTCAAGGCAGAGCGATCGAGCTGCTCCACTTGTCTGTCTGTCGGGTCCTTGAAGGAGGATCCATCAAGTAAAAGACAGGAGTGGTCCTTCAGGCAGGTGGAAGTCGGGTGACGGTCCACCGAGGCCGGAACAGCCCAGCCCTTAGAGAGAGCCAAGCCAAAGGGGTACCGGGACTCCATGAATTGACGGATACCGAAGCGGCGTCAAAAAAATTTTTTTTTTTTTTGAGGTTTCTTCACCCTTTTAAAGGAGACCGCATGGTCAGTAGTAGTGGATGGGAGATCTTCCACATGCAGAGTTTTGGTTGATTGCTGCAATAAGGGAGTCCATCGCAGCTTGATTGCTCGTGGAGGTTGAAACCAAGGAATCATCCCGGTACAAACATCATTCCCCTTCCTCCGGCTCCTCAGAGACTGCGGAACATGTGGGAGAACCCCATCTGTGTACCCCAGAGGGAGAATCATGGGGGTCATGCCCTTTTTCTGATCTGTAACCTGTGAAGCAGAGGGCTGATTCTTATCAGAAGGACCCTCTATAGAGGTGTCATCAGGCTGCGTTCTGTCCAGGGGCCCCGAGGGGTGTGAGGACGATGTTGCATAGCCAGCACCAGGTTCTGGGAACTGTGCCCATTCCGGGGGACTGGGAGCCGTAAGGTCTGGGCTGGTAGCGGTTGCTGTGGTGGTGCCGGGGGGGAGGGTTTGGGGGGTTAAGCTACAGGGGCACCGGACTCACAGAAGGAAGAGGTGCTATCATCCCCTAGTAGCTCAGCGTGGCAGAATACATTAATAGTCTTATAGTTGTTGCTGTAGCATAAAACATGTGACTGCAGCCCCTGGCTGATGAGCCACAAACTCTGATTGTAATGAGGGAGCAATGCTCTACAGAGCTAATATGCAAGTGAGGCTATAACTCACCCAAAACCCTGATGACCCCTCCCCCGCCTCCTCCTGCATCCCAGTTCTGGGAAGGAGGAAGCCAGCTCTGAGAGAAGCCCACAGGCTCTGGTCACAACAAGAGGGAGCAATGCTCTGCAGATCCTGTGTGAGAAGGGTTACGCGCACTTTCTTATCGACTGTCGGAGGGGACGGGGCTTAGCTCTGACAAGAAGGCATGAGAACATATAATAAACAAAAAAATGGTGGGAAGGGACTCCCCTTCCCCCCCTCCAGCCCTGCACAAGAATGATGGACTGCAAAAAACTCTATAAGTGTACCGCAGCTGCGGCTGCACTGAGTCCTGGGGGCTCTCCCCCTCCCCCCGCCACAGGTGGAATGCTATACAGGAATCTACAATCAAAGCTCATGTGCATCCAGTCAGTGTGACCTTTGCTCCAATTCAGTGTGGAGAGTCTGACGCCTGCTGGCAGAACTTGTATCAACTCAAAAGTCTGCCAGAGGGACTGAGGAAGTTTATCTGCTCTGGAAAAAAAAAAACAAAAAAAAAAACAAAAAACGGAAGGATCTCAGCTCAACTCCTGTGGAGTTGGCAGTCTGATGCCTGCTGCCTGGTCACACTTGGTGCAGAACGTGTATCAACTCAGAGCCTGCAAGAGGGGCTGAGGGAGTTTTCATCTGCTCTGGGCTCTGGAAAATCAGTGCCATGAGACCTGTCATCCAGTGAGTAACAGCCCAGGATCCAGCGTCGCAGGAGGGGTACGGGGAGGCGACACTCCGCGTTCCCGCCTGTTGATGGTTTTGGGAAAACGGTCCCCGAAGGAAACCGTCGCCCTCTAAAAACAAAAAATTCTTGCTGCAGTAGTCTGCAGAGATGTGCCTCCTATAGACACTAAGCTAAAACGGAGGTTGCCTGGCCCGGCCAGGGGGTGTATACTGCAGGGGAGGAGCTAACATCTTTGCATCTACTTAGTGTCCTCCTATGGATAAGCAGCATATCACCCATAGTCCTGTGTCCCCCAATGAGGCGTCAGAGAAATAATATTCTTCTGGCAGCTGTTTGATCCAAGTCATCATATACTGCTTGATGATGAACAGTTTACTAAAGGAAAAGAAGCTCTGACTGAGGTAGCAGTTAGGATGAGCGGCTACAGGACTGCCAGGTGGAAGAGGACTTGGGTCCTGACAGTGCTACCGCTGCCTTATCTTCATCCTCATCAGATGAGGAGTTTAACTTTGACAAGTATTTGGATGACAAGAAGCAGGCAAAGCATTGTCGCAAGGAAAAAGATTTCACTCCGTCGCCTATAGCAGCAGATTGACCATATTTCATCAAAATTTTTCACTTGCTCTCAAATAGAAAAATTCAACCGATCATCAAAACTGACTGTGCATGAGGCAATTCCTTTATACCCGGAAATTGTTAGAGAGGTTGCCCATGTGGTTACGGCTTTGCCTCCAACCCAAGTCAGCGTAGAGAGGTTGTTCTCTAGCCTTAAAATTATTAGGTCATTATGAAGGAGGATCTGATGGAGGCAATTCTATGTCTTACAACAAATTCATAGACTGCACAAATGTTATTTAGTATGTTTTTGTTGCAAACTGTTTTTTGCCACTTAAATCGATATAACACTATGTAATATACTATGTATCTATATATCTATATTACATAGTTATTTACAATTAGATTTTTTTGTGTTCTAAAGTTGTACTCCAATATATTTTATGTTCTATCTAAAGATCTTGATTATTGTATCAAAAATGATTAAATGTCTGATATTCACATTGTACTACAATAAATTTTTCACTTAAATATAAGCAATATATGTGGGAGACAACAAGAATTGAATAATTAGGTCCATACTATTAAAAACCTGTATATATGAATGGTCACCAAAAAAGAACACAAGGAAGAGAAAGAGAGACCTTCAAAAATTCATGATTGACACACAAATATCATAATAAATCCAGGAAAATTCCATTTCATGATCATAAGGTGCAATTTAATTCATTATATAACAATACAATTTGACAATAGATTTAAAGGGATGTCATTTGGACACACAAAGTGCAAAAGTGCTTGTAAAATCACAACCAGGGAGGTGTGCCTGAAAGGGCAGATCCAGGGGTTTGATAAACCATAACATGCATGGGGATTATTGCAATTGCAAGCATGCAATGTTCAGTAGTGCAACCATTATATACAACAATTACATATCATCAGGTTGGCTGAGTATAAAACAACAACCACTGTTCAACAATCACAGCTCATGATAAAACATGATATGCAGAATAGAACATTATCCTTGTGTATAGGAAAGTACATACTGGATAAGATATTATCTCCATGCAAAAAAAGTGCTGTCACAGCCTAAACCATAGCCATGGCAGTTGGGAATCAATGGAGCTCCCTTGTGTATACAAAAGGCTGGACGGGCAGATAGGGTAACCTACCACAATAACCCCAGGACCTGGTACAGCCACACCACCCTGCACCTCGACGCGTTTCGCTGTCGCTTCGTCGGGAGGTGCAGGAATGATGCGAGTGGCTGCTATATATCCGAAAAATGTATTACTTACCGTCCCTCATTGGCGCGCCACGGTAATCCGATGCCCATCCTCCATACTGACCGGCGTTCCGGAATCCGAGATGCGCATGCGCGCAACCCAGAGTCCTGGTAGGTCGCCAGACAGAAAGGAGGAGGGGAGATCGGACGGCCGTGCGCGCTCAGGACGGAAGCCGGAGTCACCATATTTAAAGAGGGCAAAGAGATGGGCAGCACGATAATGCTGCACATAACAGCAGAGAGCAGTAACAGATAAGAACACATATATAATAAGTCAATTATTAAACAACATGATAATGATGACGAGGATCCTTCTATTAACAGATCTCTGTTGTGCTGTAAGTCCATATTAAACATATAGTTGTCTCTCTTCACTCTCCAGTGTCTCCCTTCCGGTAACCAAATAAGTCAAGGGCAGCAGCCAGTCACATCTAAAAAATCATATAATGAAAAAACATAAAAATAATTAAAAACAAAAAATATATAAAAAATGGCGTATAGCCAACGGCACAATCAACCACAACTGATGCAGAACCACGGTTAGTATATTTAATTCTGTTCAAGCAGATCAAATCAAAAACGGCTTGTAACTAATCATGTCATTCAAACCCCTTGGTTTAACGGTGTCAAGTATAGTTATCCACCGAGTTTCTCTTTTAAGTAGTATATTTTTAAGGTCGCCACCTCTAGATCCAAGATGAACTTTATCAATTCCTCTGAACTTTAACAAACGCCAGTTACAGTCATGACATTCTTTAAAGTGTTTAGGAATATTTTTTAAAAGAAAAATATCCTCTGGCCTGTGTAGTTTGGCCGCGTTTTTGATATCCCGGATGTGCTCCAGAATCCGCACCCTGAATTCCCGGGAAGTCAGCCCTACATAAACCAGACCACAAGGGCAAACCGCCCAATAAATAATGCCTGACGAACGGCAGTTGATGAATTCTCTGATTTTGTAGACATTTTTACGGCTCGAGTCCCAAAACTCCACCGCACGGTCCATCTGAGGACAAGCACCACAATCCCCACAAGATCGAGAACCCCAGTTGGGACCCCTAGAGCTGCCAAAAAAGTTGGTAACAGTGGGAGTATAGTGACTCCTCACAATTTGATCCTTAAGTGTTTTTGATCTTCTTGGCGTAATAGCAGGTGCCGGAGTTAGAATGTGAGAGAGATCACTGTCAGTCTGGAGAATTGACCAGTGTTTCCTGACAATGTCCGACATCTCCCTCCACTGGGCATGATAGGGGGTGATAAAGCGAATGACTTCATCATGGCACTTAATATGAGTTTTAAGTAATTCCTCACGTGGAGTATCCCTAGCCCTAATGTAACCATCTTGTATGGATCTATGATGATAGTGGCGGGCCCTAAACCTCTTTTTTAATTCATCTGATTGCTGCTCAAACAAGGCATCACTAGAACAAACCCGTCGAACACGTAAAAACTGGCCAATAGGTATGGATTTAATCACCTGGGTTGGATGTGAAGATTTAGCATTCAGAAGTGAATTCACCGCTGTTTGTTTACGAAATAAATCTGTGCATAAAGTTCCATCATTCCCTTTAAAAACCCGCACATCCAGGAAATCGATTCTCTCACTGCTGTGGACATAAGTAAGATGAATATTAATAGAATTAGTGTTGAGTCGCTGCATAAAAGGTGTGAAGCTGATCGATCTCCCCCTGCCAAATCAAAAAAATATCATCGATGTAGCGCAGCCACATGTGGACTGCGCCCATCTCAGAATCTGGAAAATAAATAGACCGCTCCCAATATCCAAGAAAGAGGTTCGCGTATGAGGGCGCACAAGACGCCCCCATCGCAACTCCTCTCTCTTGGAGATAGAAACGGTCCTTAAATAGAAAAAAATTATGAGTAAGAATAAATCTTAAAAGAAGCAGGAGGAGATCAATCAACCGGGCATCCAACCCAGTGGTTTTCAGAAAGAAATTAACCGCTTCAACACCGTCATCATGCTTTATAGACGTGTATAACGACTCAACATCCGCGGTTATCATGACCACATCAGTTTCAAAGATTATACCATCAAGTCTATTTAGAAAATCGGTAGAATCCCGGATGTACGAGGGAAGGGTATTAACCAAAGGTTTAAGGTAATAGTCAAGGAATCTGCAAGCAGGTTCACATAGACTGTTATTGCCAGAAACGATCGGTCTCCCTGGCGGACAAATTATGTTTTTATGTACCTTCGGTAGAAAGTAAATTGTGGGTACAATAGGATGTTCCACTATCAGTCCCTCAAAAATAGACTTGGGTATGATGTTTCTCTCAAATGCCAGAAAAAGCAGATCAGAGAGTTCACTCTGATATTTCCTTAATGGATTAGTCTCTAATTTAGTATAGCAGCTGGTGTCATAAAGTTGTCTAAAAGCTTCTGCTTCATATTTTTCTTTTCCCCACAATACTACATTCCCCCCTTTGTCCGATTGTTTTATGACAATGTCATCCATATTTTTTAGTTCTTGCAAAGCCACTCGTTGATTACGGGTAAGGTTGTCATGTGTACGCCTACGAGGTAGGCGTCTAAATTCCTGTGTTACCACTTTCGTAAAGGTATCAATCACAGGACAGGTCGACAAAGGGGGAAATGCAGTAGATCTTTTTTTGATAAACGAGGGAAAGCCTGCCATGCTTCCATCCTTTTGTTCTGCCAATAGTGACTCCAATGTTCTCACCGCCTCCAATTCTTCAGGGGATAAGTCAGAGTGCAAACTCATCTCTTTTTTCCTGAAATACTTCTTAAATAAGAGCTTACGACCAAATAAATTAAGGTCCTTGATGGCAGTGAAAACATCGAAGTCAGCTACAGGTGAAAAAGAGAGACCCAGCTGTAACACCTCAACCTGATCATTTGTTAACAATTTGTCAGTAAGATTAATTACCTTAAGGGTATCCGCTGGGTTAGAGGATTTTTGTACATTCTGGCGCTGCTTTTTCTTTGCAAAATTTCTCGTTTCCATCCTATATGTGAAGGAATTGTGTCTTCCATGACTACCAAAGGGAGGGCGGGAATGTGATGTTCCCTCCCCAGAGGAGAGTGATTCCGTGTTCGACTGTGACTTGGAGCGACTATTGGACCCAGACTTGAAGAATTTGTTATGATGCCATCTGAAAACATTCCCATTTTGATAATCAGTGACATCACGCTTGAATTTATGTGCCTTTTTCTGTTTGATATCTGCCTCCCATTCCTCAAATTCTTTGGCCAGCTCCCTATCAAAATCTGAAAGGGCAGTTTCAGACATATTCTGCTGCAACTCATTATTGATTTTCTCAATTTCACATTCAAGTTCTTGAATTCTCTTTTTGTCATAACCTATAAGAAGCTCCAGCATGGTTCGGGAGCATAGCTTGCAGGCCTCCTCCCACCTGGTTTTAAACATATCATCATCTACCACAAAAGCAGGAAATGTCTGAATACGTAGCCCTCTTGGTATGATATCTTTACAAAGGTATTGCTCTAGTGATGCCTTATTCCACCACGTCTTGGTCCGCTTGAACAGAAAGTTTTTCAATTTAACCTGAAGCTCGCGGTGCTGCACTGGGGGCGAGGGGCCAGACTGGCCATCACCATTTCCAAACACATCCGACACCTGTGTTGCCCAATTGGCATCCCGACCTCGATAATCCATTATTTTGTTTTCTGGTTTTCTGGTTTTTTGGGGAATATAGGTCCAATAATGGATTATCGAGGTCGGGATGCCAATTGGGCAACACAGGTGTCGGATGTGTTTGGAAATGGTGATGGCCAGTCTGGCCCCTCGCCCCCAGTGCAGCACCGCGAGCTTCAGGTTAAATTGAAAAACTTTCTGTTCAAGCGGACCAAGACGTGGTGGAATAAGGCATCACTAGAGCAATACCTTTGTAAAGATATCATACCAAGAGGGCTACGTATTCAGACATTTCCTGCTTTTGTGGTAGATGATGATATGTTTAAAACCAGGTGGGAGGAGGCCTGCAAGCTATGCTCCCGAACCATGCTGGAGCTTCTTATAGGTTATGACAAAAAGAGAATTCAAGAACTTGAATGTGAAATTGAGAAAATCAATAATGAGTTGAAGCAGAATATGTCTGAAACTGCCCTTTCAGATTTTGATAGGGAGCTGGCCAAAGAATTTGAGGAATGGGAGGCAGATATCAAACAGAAAAAGGCACATAAATTCAAGCGTGATGTCACTGATTATCAAAATGGGAATGTTTTCAGATGGCATCATAACAAATTCTTCAAGTCTGGGTCCAATAGTCGCTCCAAGTCACAGTCGAACACGGAATCACTCTCCTCTGGGGAGGGAACATCACATTCCCGCCCTCCCTTTGGTAGTCATGGAAGACACAATTCCTTCACATATAGGATGGAAACGAGAAATTTTGCAAAGAAAAAGCAGCGCCAGAATGTACAAAAATCCTCTAACCCAGCGGATACCCTTAAGGTAATTAATCTTACTGACAAATTGTTAACAAATGATCAGGTTGAGGTGTTACAGCTGGGTCTCTCTTTTTCACCTGTAGCTGACTTCGATGTTTTCACTGCCATCAAGGACCTTAATTTATTTGGTCGTAAGCTCTTATTTAAGAAGTATTTCAGGAAAAAAGAGATGAGTTTGCACTCTGACTTATCCCCTGAAGAATTGGAGGCGGTGAGAACATTGGAGTCACTATTGGCAGAACAGGAGGATGGAAGCATGGCAGGCTTTCCCTCGTTTATCAAAAAAAGATCTACTGCATTTCCCCCTTTGTCGACCTGTCCTGTGATTGATACCTTTACGAAAGTGGTAACACAGGAATTTAGACGCCTACCTCGTAGGCGTACACATGACAACCTTACCCGTAATCAACGAGTGGCTTTGCAAGAACTAAAAAATATGGATGACATTGTCATAAAACAATCGGACAAAGGGGGGAATGTAGTATTGTGGGGAAAAGAAAAATATGAAGCAGAAGCTTTTAGACAACTTTATGACACCAGCTGCTATACTAAATTAGAGACTAATCCATTAAGGAAATATCAGAGTGAACTCTCTGATCTGCTTTTTCTGGCATTTGAGAGAAACATCATACCCAAGTCTATTTTTGAGGGACTGATAGTGGAACATCCTATTGTACCCACAATTTACTTTCTACCGAAGGTACATAAAAACATAATTTGTCCGCCAGGGAGACCGATCGTTTCTGGCAATAACAGTCTATGTGAACCTGCTTGCAGATTCCTTGACTATTACCTTAAACCTTTGGTTAATACCCTTCCCTCGTACATCCGGGATTCTACCGATTTTCTAAATAGACTTGATGGTATAATCTTTGAAACTGATGTGGTCATGATAACCGCGGATGTTGAGTCGTTATACACGTCTATAAAGCATGATGACGGTGTTGAAGCGGTTAATTTCTTTCTGAAAACCACTGGGTTGGATGCCCGGTTGATTGATCTCCTCCTGCTTCTTTTAAGATTTATTCTTACTCATAATTTTTTTCTATTTAAGGACCGTTTCTATCTCCAAGAGAGAGGAGTTGCGATGGGGGCGTCTTGTGCGCCCTCATACGCGAACCTCTTTCTTGGATATTGGGAGCGGTCTATTTATTTTCCAGATTCTGAGATGGGCGCAGTCCACATGTGGCTGCGCTACATCGATGATATTTTTTTGATTTGGCAGGGGGAGATCGATCAGCTTCACACCTTTATGCAGCGACTCAACACTAATTCTATTAATATTCATCTTACTTATGTCCACAGCAGTGAGAGAATCGATTTCCTGGATGTGCGGGTTTTTAAAGGGAATGATGGAACTTTATGCACAGATTTATTTCGTAAACAAACAGCGGTGAATTCACTTCTGAATGCTAAATCTTCACATCCAACCCAGGTGATTAAATCCATACCTATTGGCCAGTTTTTACGTGTTCGACGGGTTTGTTCTAGTGATGCCTTGTTTGAGCAGCAATCAGATGAATTAAAAAAGAGGTTTAGGGCCCGCCACTATCATCATAGATCCATACAAGATGGTTACATTAGGGCTAGGGATACTCCACGTGAGGAATTACTTAAAACTCATATTAAGTGCCATGATGAAGTCATTCGCTTTATCACCCCCTATCATGCCCAGTGGAGGGAGATGTCGGACATTGTCAGGAAACACTGGTCAATTCTCCAGACTGACAGTGATCTCTCTCACATTCTAACTCCGGCACCTGCTATTACGCCAAGAAGATCAAAAACACTTAAGGATCAAATTGTGAGGAGTCACTATACTCCCACTGTTACCAACTTTTTTGGCAGCTCTAGGGGTCCCAACTGGGGTTCTCGATCTTGTGGGGATTGTGGTGCTTGTCCTCAGATGGACCGTGCGGTGGAGTTTTGGGACTCGAGCCGTAAGAAGGGAATTTTGTTTACTTACCGTAAATTCCTTTTCTTCTAGCTCCAATTGGGAGACCCAGACAATTGGGTGTATAGCTATTGCCTCTGGAGGCCACACAAAGTATTACACTTAAAAGTGTAAGGCCCCTCCCCTTCTGGCTATACACCCCCAGTGGGATCACTGGCTCACCAGTTTTAGTGCCAAAGCAAGAAGGAGGAAAGCCAATAACTGGTTTAAAGACCAATTCAATCCGAGGAAACATCGGAGAACTGAACCATACCACATGAACAACATGTGTACCCGAAAAAACAGAAAAACCCCGAGAAAACAGGGCGGGTGCTGGGTCTCCCAATTGGAGCTAGAAGAAAAGGAATTTACGGTAAGTAAACAAAATTCCCTTCTTCTTTGTCGCTCCATTGGGAGACCCAGACAATTGGGATGTCCAAAAGCAATCCCTGGGTGGGTAAAAGAATACCTCATGATAGGGCCGTCAAACGGCCCTCTCCTACAGGTGGCCAACCGCCGCCTGAATGACTTATCTACCTAGGCTGGCGTCTGCCGAAGCGTAGGTATGCATCTGATAATGCTTGGTAAAAGTAAGTAGACTCGACCAGGTGGGTGCCTGACACACCTGCTGAGCCGTAGCCTGGTGCCGTAATGCCCAGGATGCACCCACGGCTCTGGTAGAATGGGCCTTCGGCCTTGAGAGAACCAGAAGCCCAGTAGAACTGTAGGTTTCAAGAATTGGTTCCTCGAGCCCCCGAGCAAGGGTGGATCTGGAAGCTTGCGACTGTTTACGCCGACCAGCGACAAGGACAAAGAGTGCATCCGGGTGGCGCAGGAGCGCCATGCGGGAAGTAGAACCTGAGTGCTCTCACCAGAACCAACAGATGCAAATCTTTCTGAAATTGATGGACTGGACGAGGACACAAAGAAGGTGAGGTGATATCCTGATTGATATGAAAATGGGATACCACCTTAGGGAGAAATTCCGGAACCGGACGCAGAACTACCCTGTCCTGGTGAAGGACCAGGAAGGGAGTTTGTATGAGAGCGTTGCTAGCTCGGAAACTCTCCTAAGAGACGAGACCGTTACTAGAAGGCCACTTCCCGTGAAAAACGGGAAGGGAGACATCCTTCAAAGGCTCGAAAGGCGGCATCTGGAGAGCAATTAGAACCTTGTTCAGATCTCAGGGCTCTAACGGCCGCTTGTACGGAGTGCTGAGAAGACAAACTCCCCGTAGGAACGTGCGTACCTGAGGAAGTCGTCGTTTCTGAAAAAATACAGATAGCGCTGAGACTTGTCCCTAAAGGGAACTGAGCGACAACCCATTTTCCTACCTAGATTGCAGGAAGGAAGGAAACATAGACGATGCAACCGGCCAGGGAGAAACACCCTGCGCCGAGCACCGAGATAAGAACATCTTCCACGTCCTGTGGTCAATCTTGGCGGACGTTGGTATGCTAGCCTGTCTCATGGTGGCAACCACGTCCTGAGGTAATCCTGACGACACTAGGTTCCAGGACTCAATGCCACACCATCCGGTTGAGGGCCGTAGAATTCAAATGGAAGAATGGCCCTTGAGACAGCCAGTCTGATTGGTCTGGTAGTGCCCCCGGTTAGCCTACCGTGAGGCACCACAGAACCGAGTACCACAACATCCTCGGCCAATTTGTAGCGACGAGGATGGCGCGGCCGCAGTCGGTCTTGATCTAGCGCAGTACTCTGGGCAACAATGCCAGAGGTGGCACCTAAGGTAGCTGGAACTGCGACCAATGCTGAACTAAGGCGTTTGCCGCCAGAGCTCGATGATTGTGAAACCGTGCCATGAAGCTGGCACATTGTTGTTGTGCCGTGACGCCATTAGATCGACGTCCGGCCTCTGTCAGCGGCGCCAGATCTCCTGAAACCCGTCCGGGTGAGGAGACCATACTCTTTCGGCCACACCTCAGCGACTTAGGAAGTCAGCTTCCTAGTTTCCACACTTGGGATGTGAATTGTGGATATGGTGGATGCCGCGTCTTCCACCCACATCAGAACCTGCCGGACTTCCTGGAAGGCTTGCCGGTTGCGCGTTCTTCCTTGGTGGTTGATGTATGCCACCGCTGTGGAGCTGTCCGACTGAAGTCGGATATGCTTGCTTTCCAGCCGCTGTTGGAAGGATTGTAGGGCAAGATACACTGCTCTGTGTTCAAGAACATTGATCTGAAGAGTGGACTCTTGCTGAGTCCACGTACCCTGAGCGCTGTAGTGGAGAAAAACTGCTCCCCACCCTGATAGACTCGCGTCTGTCGTAACTATCGCCCAGGACGGGGATAGGAAGGACCTTCTTTTTGACCAAGAGGTGAGAAGAAGCCACCACCGTAGAGATTCCTTGGCCGCCTGAGAAAGAACGACGACTCTGTTGAGGGACGTCGACTCCTCGTCCCATTGGCGGAGAATGTCCCATTGTAGTGGACGCAGTAAAACTGCGCGAAAGGAACTGCCTCCATTGCTACCATCTTACGTAGGAAGTGCATGAGGCGTCTCAATGTGTGCGACTGGTTCTTAAAGAAGAGCTTGCAGCCCGTAGTGAATGCTGTTTGTCTAGCGGCAGCTTCACTATCGCTGAGAGAGTAAGAAACTCTATGCCTAGATATGTTATCGATAGGGTCGGGGTCGGATCTGACTTTAAAAAGTTGATGATCCACCCAAAACTCTAGAGAGTCTCCAGCGCAACGTTCGGGCAGTGTTGGCATGTTTCCTAAGAGAGTGCCTTGACAAGTAGATCATCTAAATACGGGACCACAGAGTGACCCTGAGAGTGCAGGACTGTGACTACTGCTGCCCTGACCTTGGCGAAGACCAGTTGGACTGTCGCTAGCCGGAAGGTAGAGCTACGAACAGAGGGTGTTCGTCTCCTATAACGAAGCGTAGAAACGCTAGTGCTCTGGATCAATCGGCACGTGTGGATAAGCATCCTTGATGCCTAATGATGCTAGGAAATATCCTTGGGACCTTGAGGCGATGACATGGCGGAGGGATTCCATCCGGAACCGCCTGGTGTCCACGAGCTTGCTGAGCATTTTTAGATCCAGAACGGGACGGAACGGCCCGTTGTTATAGGTACCGCAAAGAATTTGGGGTAAAAACCGTGACCTTGTTCCTGAAGAGGAACGGGGGTCATCACTCTTTCTGCCTATAGAGTGCACCCTGTTTGCAGAAGAGCAGCGGCCCGGCCGGGAGGTGGAGAAATTCTGAAGAATCGAGTTGGAGGACGAGAAGTGAGCTCTATCCTGTACCCGTGAGACAGAATGTCTCACACTCAATGGTCATTGACCTATGGCAGCTAAATATCGCCAAGGCGGGAGAGCCTGCTACCGACCGAGGCCGCAAGTCATGAGGAAGCCGCCTTGGAAGCGGGTTTTCAGACTGTCGCTTTTTTGGGCGAGACTGAGCCCGCTAAGAATCTTAGCTCCTCTGATCCTTTTGAGTCCACATTGGACGAGGAAAAATGGGACCTGCCCGAGCCTCGAAAAGGCCGAAAACCCCGACTGCCTCTTGCTCTGTTGGGGTTTGTTGTGTCCGGGCTGAGGAAAGGATGAATCCTTACCCCTGGACTGTTTGATGGTTACATCCAACGCTCACCAAACAGTCGGTCAGCAGAAAAAGGCAACTGGTTAGGCAACCTTTTTTGGAAGCAGAATCTGCCTTCCATTCACTTAACGAGCAGACCAGGCTCTGCTTAAAAACACGGAGTAGCGGAGGCTACCGCCGCACGGTTCGCAGAGTCCAGGACAACCTGAATCGCGTAAGAAACAAATGCAGACATTTGAGAGGTTAAGGATGCCACCTGCGGCACAGATGTACGTGTAACCGTGTCAATCTGTGTAAGACAAGCTGAAATAGCTTGGAGTGCCCCAAGGGAGAGAATGCCGGAGCCAACGGTGCGCCGACAGCCTCATAGATGGCTTTCGACCAGAGATCCATCTGTCTGTCAGTGGCATCTTTGAGTTTGCAGTTCCATCTCCCACTGCAACTATGGATCTAGCTACAAGCCTGGAGATTGGAGGATGCCGCTCGGGACATTGGGTCCAGTCCTTGACCAAGTCAGGGGACAGGGATAACGTGTATCCTAAGCCGTTTGGAGAAGCGCATATCTGGATAAGCGTGGTGTTCCTGGACTGCCTCTCTGAAGGCAGAGTGGTCCAGAAAAATACGTGAAGCTGACTCCTCCACTGGAGGAGCTGTGAGAAATAACCCACATTCTATAGATGGACGCTATAAGATTATTTACTATGGCGTCACAATCAGGTGTATCCAGATTGAGAGCGGTCTCAGGATCAGAATCCTGAGCCGCTACTTCCGCCTCATTACACAGCGAGTCCTTCTGTTAGGACCCTGATGAAACCGAGGCCGCTCATAGCGAGCCCACTTAGGCTGTCTGGGACTGACGTCCGTGCAGAGCCGTGACTCTGGGATGCGTGTGACATTCCCGGAGCTGTTAGTTATTCACACTGAGGGGGGCCATGGATCAATGATTCAACAGTGCCCATATTGTGAGAGACATGTCCGGACTGCTAGGCTTCTAGTATCATAGCCATAGTCTCAGAAAAACTGTCAGTAAATACTGCAGACACCGTCCTCATCCCCTGGCCATTAGTGCATACAATGGGAGTCTATGTACCTGCCGGCCGTATAGCCGTACATGCTGTACCAGCTGTATAGAAAAACATGTGGTTCTGCACCTTTGTTTTACACAGAGAATATGCTGATAACTCCTCCGCATAATCCAGGAGGGTATATACAACGTGCGACCAAACAGTGCAATGTATATAGTACAAGCATATCTATAAGTGCACTTCTGCACTAGTGGGGTTAGCACCACAGGTGCTGCTTAACGCCTGTTACAGCGATTGTGTGACTATCAGAATGCCAGGGTCTTCCACACTTGTCTCTGTATCGTACAGAAACTGACACTAATGGCTGCCGGTGTCCTTGTAGAGAAGGAAGCCGTGGGCGTGCCTGAGAAAGTGCGGGAATCCGGACTCACAGTGCACACAGTGAGAGGGGTGGAGTATGCAAAACATACTCCAGCTCTCAGCTCTGCTCTATGCAGCGTCACGCCCCTACCCTGACTGTCAGGGCTGTGGGCGGTAACGAAGGGAGCTAGGCCCAGAAGCCGGGGACTGGAGTTAACAGCGCGGCCGCCGTAAAAGCGCGGGCCGCGCTGAAGTCCCCGGCGCACCACAAGTGCCAGCCGCGCCGCAGTTCCAGCGGCCGGCGCGACCGATTCATAGAAGTGGCCAGCGTCCCGCCCCACTCCTGACTGGCAGGTCTGGGGGCGGGAACGAACGGAAGCAGGCCGCAAAAACCGGGGACTCTAGTTATCAGCGCGGCCGCCGTAAAAGCGCGGGCCGCGCTGAAGTCCCCGGCGCACCACAAGTGCCAGCCGCGCCGCTGCCAGCGGCCGGCGCGACCGATTCCTGGAAGTGGCCAGCGTCCCGCCCCTCTCCTGACTGGCAGGTCTGGGGGCGGGAACGAACGGAAGTAGGCCGCAAAAGCCGGGGACTCTAGTTATCAGCGCGGCCGCCGTAAAAGCGCAGGCCGCGCTGAAGTCCCCGGCGCACTACAAGTGCCAGCCGCGCCGCAGTCCCAGCGGCCGGCGCGACCAATTCCCATAAGTGAGCCTGCTTCAGCAAAGCTGAATGAGGCCATGGCACAGGCGCCGCAGCGCTGATGTCCCCCGGCGCACTACAACACCCAGCATGCTGCGGTGTGAGCGCCAAATGCACGGGGACACAGAGTACCTTGAGGAAGCAGGGCCATGTCCCTGATGTACTCCGCTCCATCCAGCATCTTCTCCAGGGGCTGTAGATGGAGCACGGTCTCAGTGCCTGGAGACCGGTAAATCCCACTTCACCCAGAGCCCTGTAAAAAGGGATGGGGAAGGAATCAGCATGTGGGCTCCTGCCGCCGTACCCGCAATGGGTACCTCAACCTTACAAACACCTCCGACATACAGTGGGGTGAGAAGGGAGCATGCTGGGGACACTATATGTGTCCTCTTTTCTTCCATCCGACATAGTCAGCAGCTGCTGCTGACTAAAAAGTGGAGCTATGCGTGGATGTGTTGCCTCCTTCGCACAAAGCACAAAACTGGTGAGCCAGTGATCCCACTGGGGGTGTATAGCCAGAAGGGGAGGGGCCTTACACTTTTAAGTGTAATACTTTGTGTGGCCTCCAGAGGCAATAGCTATACACCCAATTGTCTGGGTCTCCCAATGGAGCGACAAAGAAAAATGTCTACAAAATCAGAGAATTCATCAACTGCCGTTCGTCAGGCATTATTTATTGGGCGGTTTGCCCTTGTGGTCTGGTTTATGTAGGGCTGACTTCCCGGGAATTCAGGGTGCGGATTCTGGAGCACATCCGGGATATCAAAAACGCGGCCAAACTACACAGGCCAGAGGATATTTTTCTTTTAAAAAATATTCCTAAACACTTTAAAGAATGTCATGACTGTAACTGGCGTTTGTTAAAGTTCAGAGGAATTGATAAAGTTCATCTTGGATCTAGAGGTGGCGACCTTAAAAATATACTACTTAAAAGAGAAACTCGGTGGATAACTATACTTGACACCGTTAAACCAAGGGGTTTGAATGACATGATTAGTTACAAGCCGTTTTTGATTTGATCTGCTTGAACAGAATTAAATATACTAACCGTGGTTCTGCATCAGTTGTGGTTGATTGTGCCGTTGGCTATACGCCATTTTTTATATATTTTTTGTTTTTAATTATTTTTATGTTTTTTCATTATATGATTTTTTAGATGTGACTGGCTGCTGCCCTTGACTTATTTGGTTACCGGAAGGGAGACACTGGAGAGTGAAGAGAGACAACTATATGTTTAATATGGACTTACAGCACAACAGAGATCTGTTAATAGAAGGATCCTCGTCATCATTATCATGTTGTTTAATAATTGACTTATTATATATGTGTTCTTATCTGTTACTGCTCTCTGCTGTTATGTGCAGCATTATCGTGCTGCCCATCTCTTTGCCCTCTTTAAATATGGTGACTCCGGCTTCCGTCCTGAGCGCGCACGGCCGTCCGATCGATCTCCCCTCCTCCTTTCTGTCTGGCGACCTACCAGGACTCTGGGTTGCGCGCATGCGCATCTCGGATTCCGGAACGCCGGTCAGTATGGAGGATGGGCATCGGCTTACCGTGGCGCGCCAATGAGGGACGGTAAGTAATACATTTTTCGGATATATAGCAGCCACTCGCATCATTCCTGCACCTCCCGACGAAGCGACAGCGAAACGCGTCGAGGTGCAGGGTGGTGTGGCTGTACCAGGTCCTGGGGTTATTGTGGTAGGTTACCCTATCTGCCCGTCCAGCCTTTTGTATACACAAGGGAGCTCCATTGATTCCCAACTGCCATGGCTATGGTTTAGGCTGTGACAGCACTTTTTCATGCATGGAGATAATATCTTATCCAGTATGTACTTTCCTATACACAAGGATAATGTTCTATTCTGCATATCATGTTTTATCATGAGCTGTGATTGTTGAACAGTGGTTGTTGTTTTATACTCAGCCAACCTGATGATATGTAATTGTTGTATATAATGGTTGCACTACTGAACATTGCATGCTTGCAATTGCAATAATCCCCATGCATGTTATGGTTTATCAAACCCCTGGATCTGCCCTTTCAGGCACACCTCCCTGGTTGTGATTTTACAAGCACTTTTGCACTTTGTGTGTCCAAATGACATCCCTTTAAATCTATTGTCAAATTGTATTGTTATATAATGAATTAAATTGCACCTTATGATCATGAAATGGAATTTTCCTGGATTTATTATGATATTTGTGTGTCAATCATGAATTTTTGAAGGTCTCTCTTTCTCTTCAATATATGTGGGAGTCAGAGTCGGTGCAAGGGAAATTGAGGAGTAGGAGTCGCAGGTTTGGCTTACCGACTCCACAGCCCTGCCTATGAATGGGGCAGTTTCTGACAAATATTTGCACATGGTAAGAGCTATGTGTCACTGTGTAAAAGATTAGTCAGATGAAAGATGACAGAAGGAAGGTAGAATAATCTGTTATTTTAGGGAGAAAAGGAAGGTACTGGACATAAAAGAGTATCCACTATCCTGGAGAAAGACAAGGTAGAGAGATAGACAAGAGAGCCGCAAGCTGAAGACCAGTCTAATGGAAGTAATTGCTAGCAAGAAAGCAACAGAGATTAGAGAGACCTCAAAAGCAAATTTCTATAAAAGGCGTCAAGAACCAATATGAGATCCCATGGATCCAAGGTCGAACAAGAGAGCAACCAAGTGAGCCACATTCTGAAGGAAAAACCTGATTAGGGCCTGGAAGCTAGATGGCTCTAAATGAGGGCGGACCAGGCAAAAACAGGGAAAAGACAGCTGAAAGAAAATGAGAAGAAAGAAAAATAGAAATGTGGAGATCGGTGTAATGATGTACACTGAGCACAGGATTTCCCGGTGTTTCAGAGAAAGAACAAAGACTTCATCCTGAAGAAAAAACTGTTCAGTTCCATTTGTTCAAAGATTTATGTCTAAAATGGGCTGAACTGAGCGGTCACTCTTCAGCAGAAGTTTGAATAAAACCCTGTAGAGCGCTGCGGCACAGGAACCGGGGCCATGACACCTTTGGCAGAAAGCTCTGGAGCTCTAAGCCTGTGTCTGCCTCCTAGGTGACACCAAGCTAAAAAGGGGAATTTTGTTTACTTACCGTAAATTCCTTTTCTTCTAGCTCCTATGGGAGACCCAGACAATTGGGTGTATAGCTTCTGCCTCTGGAGGCCACACAAAGTATTACACTTTTAAAAAAGTGTAACCCCTCCCCTCAGCCTATACACCCTCCCGTGGGCCACGGGCTCCTCAGTTTGGTGCAAAAGCAGGAAGGAGAAAACTTATAAATGGTCTAGAGCAAATTCAGTCCGAACGATGTTCGGAGAACTGAAGACCATGAACCAAAAGAAAAAAAAAATCAACATCAACAACATGTGTACATAAAAGAACAACCAGCCCGAAGGGCACAGGGGCGGGTGCTGGGTCTCCCAATAGGAGCTAGAAGAAAAGGAATTTACGGTAAGTAAACAAAATTCCCCCTTTTCTTTGTCGCTCCATTGGGAGACCCAGACAATTGGGACGTCCAAGAGCAGTCCCTGGGTGGGTAAACCAATACCCCAATAGAAAGAGCCGGAAACGGCCCCCTCTTACAGGTGGGCAACCGCCGCCTGGAGGACTCGCCTACCTAGACTGGCGTCTGCCGAAGCATAGGTATGCACTTGATAGTGCTTCGTGAAAGTGTGCAGGCTAGCCCACGTAGCCGCCTGACACACCTGCTGAGCCGTCGCCCGGTGCCGCAATGCCCAGGACGCACCTACGGCTCTGGTAGAATGGGCTTTCAACCCTGAAGGAGGCGGAAGCCCAGAAGTACGGTAGGCCTCGAGAATCGGTTCCTTGATCCACCTAGCCAAGGTGGACTTGGAGGCCTGAGAGCCCTTACGCTGGCCAGCGACAAGGACAAAGAGCGCGCCTGAACGGCGCAGTGCGAGACACGTAGATCCGGAGTGCTCTCACAAGATCCAAGGAGTGCCAATCCTTCTCACACTGGTGAATTGGATTAGGGCAAAAGGAAGGCAAGGAGATCTCCTGATTTAGATGAAAAGGGATACCACCTTATGTAGGAATTCCGGGACAGGACGCAGAACCACCTTATCCTAGTGAAAAACCAGGAAATGAAGATTTGCATGACAGGGCTGCAAGCTCAGACACTCTCCGAAGTGATGTGACTGCAACCAGGAAGGCCACCTTCCGAGAAAGACGGAAGAGAGAGACCTCCCGCAACGCTCAAAAGGCGGCTTTTGAAGAGCCGTCAGGACCCTGTTAAGATCCCAAAGGTTCCAACGGACGTTTGTAAGGTGGGACCATGTGGCAAAACCCCCTGCAGGAACGTGCGTACCTGCGGAAGTCTGGCTAGTCGTGTTTGAAAGAACACGGAGAGCGCCGACACTTGGCCCTTGAGAGCGCCGAGGGACAAACCCATATCCATTCCAAAATGTAGGAATGAAAGAAATGTGGGTAAGGAAAACGGCCATGGAGAAAAAAACGTTATCAGAGCACCAGGATAAGAAGATTTGCCAAGTCCTGTGATAGATCTTGGCGGAAGTTGGTTTCCTGGCTTGCCTCATGGTGGCAATTACATTCTGAGATAACCCTGAAGACGCTAGGAGCCAGGACTCAATGGCCACACAGTCAGGTTGAGGGCCACAGAATTCAGATGGAAAAAACAGGCCTTGGGACAGCAAGTCTGGGCGGTCTGGAAGTGCCCACGGTTGACTCACCGTGAGATGCTACAGATCTGGATACCACGACCACCTCGGCCAGTCTGGAGCGACGAGAATGGCGCGACGGCAGTCGGACCGGATTTTGCGTAGTACCCTGGGCAGCAGCGCCAGAGGGGGAAACACATATGGCAGTCGAGACTGCGACCAATCCTGGACCAAAGCGTCCGCGGCCAGAGCTCTGTGATCCTGAGACCGTGCCATGAAGGCCGGGACCTTGTTGTTGTGTCGTGACGCCATGAGATCAACGTCCGGAGTTCCCCAGCGGCGGCAGATCTCTCGAAACACGTCTGGGTGAAAAGACCATTCCCCCGCGTCCATGCCCTGACGACTGAGAAAATCTGCTTCCCAGTTTTCTACGCCCGGGATGTGAAGTGCGGAGATGGTGGAGTCTGTTTTCCCCCCACTGCAGAATCCGCCGGACTTCCTGGAAGGCTTAATCGACTGCGAGTGCAGCCTTGGTGGTTGATGTAGGCGACGGCAGTGGCGTTGTCCGACTGGAATCGGATCTGCCTGCCCACCAGCCACCGATGGAAAGCCAATAGGGCTAGATATACTGCCCTTATCTCCAGGATATTGATCTGAAGGAATGATTCTATTGGAGTCCAGGTTCCTTGAGCCCTGTGGTGGAGAAACGAGCCGCAGGTCGATAGCTGAACTCTATCCTGTAACCACGAGACAGAATGTCTCTCACCCAACGGTCTTGAACGTGTGGCCACCAGGCGCTGCCAAAGCGAGAGAGCCTGCCACCGACCGAGGATGTGGCTGGATGAGGACGAGAGTCATGTGGAGGCCGTCATGGAAGCAGTACCTCCCACGGCCTTTTGGGGGCGTGACTTGGACCGCCACACATAGGAGTTCCTCTGGCCTTTCTCCGGCCGGTTGGACGAAGAGGATTGGGTCTTGGCGGAGGGACGTAAGGACCGAAACCTCGATTGGATCTTCCTCTGCTGAGGTGTCTTAGGATTGGACTGGGGTAAGGAGGAGTCCTTTCCCGAGGATTCCTTAATAATTTCATCCAACCGTTCGCGAAACAAACGGTCGCCAGAAAAAAGCAAACCAGTTAAGAATCTTCTGGAGGCAGAGTCTGCTTTCCATTCGCGCAGCCACATGGCCCTGTGGACTGCCACGGAGTTAGCGGATGCCACGGCCGTACGGCTAGCGGAGTCCAGTACGGCGTTCATGGCGTAGGACGAAAATGCTGATGCCTGAGAGGTCAAGGATGAAACATGTGGAGCAGAATTCCGCGTGACGGCATTAATCTCAGTCAGACATGCCGAGATTGCTTGGAGAGCCCACACGGCCGCAAAGGCCGGGGCGAAAGACGCGCCCGTAGCCTCATGAATAGAACTTCACCAAGAGCTCTGTCTGTCAGTGACATCCTTCAGGGATGAGCCATCGGCAACAGACACAACGGACCTAGCGGCCAATCTAGAGACTGGAGGATCCACCTTGGGGGAGTGTGCCCAGCCCTTAACAACTTCAGGCGGAAAGGGATAACGTGTGTCAGTGTGCCGTTTAGCAAAGCGCTTGTCCGGAACCGCTCTGGGCTTCTGGACAGTGTCCCTGAAGTTAGAGTGATCAAATTGAGAAATCGAAATTGGTGCTTCTCCTGCCGAGAAGCCGACTCCTCTGCAGGAGGAGGTGGGGAAGAGAGATCCAACACCTCGTTGATGGACGAGATAAGATCATTTACTAAGGCGTCCCCTTCAGGGGCATCAATGTTAAGGGTGAAGTCAGGGTCAGAGCCCTGAGCTCCCACGTCCGCCTCGTCTTCCTGAGAGTCCTCAAGCTGGGATCCAGAGCAGCGTGAGGAGGCCGGGGAAGAGTCCCAGCGAGGCCGCTTAGCCGGCCTGGGACTGCGAATCCTGGGAGCGCCATGCGGCGCGGACCGAGAAGGGCCTGGAGGAGACAAACGAACAGGGGCCGGGGCCTGTGAAGGGCCCGGTCTGGACTGTAATGGCTCAAGGAGCTTAGATGACCATTTGTCTATAGACTGTGCAATGGATTCTCTGTCCCTGCTGAGTTCTCAGGGGGAGCAGGGGGATCTACATGAGCCGAGGGGCCCACAAGTGCCCGAGGCTCCGGTTGAGCAAGCGTGGTAGGAGATGTGCATTGATCACAGTGAGGGTAGGTGGATCCCGCAGGCAACATAGCCCTACAAGAGGTACAGGCTGAGAAAAAAAAATCTGTGCCTCAGGGGCTTTGCTCCTTGTGGACGACATGCTGTGAGCAATCTGTGTCTCTTAGGAGAGTGACCACTGAGGGTATATGGGAAAAGGGTATACAGCCTTTCCGAAAATAAATATATATATATATATATATATATATATATATATATATATATATATATATATATATATATATATATATATATATATATATATATATATATATATATATATATCCATATCCATATCCCGGCACCCTAGGGGGACCAACACCGCGTGACCGGTGTGGCTTACCAACCGCTAACGAACGGTGTGTCCTCCAGATTCCCTGTCGTGGATCCCCCGGAGCTGTAGAGCTTTGCAGCTGAGTATTATACACCGGCAGAATGCCAAAAATGGCCGCCGGAGCTCTCAGTGGGGGCGTGGAGCTGTGGGCGGCGCCGGCAAAAAGCGGGAATCTGGAGGTCCCATAGTGGTCAATGAGGGGGGGGGGGGAAACATGCAAAGATGCTCCAGCCCTCAAAGCCGACGTGATGTCGGTAATCCCGCCCTTACCCCTGACAAGCAGGCCCGGGGGCGGGATTTTTCGCGACTAGGCCGCGGCAAAGCCGAAGACTAAATTTAAGGCCGTGCCCGACAAGCAGGCGCGGAAGTCCGACAAAAACCAAAACAACGGACGGAACTACCGCGGGGCTACCGGGGAGAAGGCTCCCTGTACAGTCCCCACATGGAGACACAGAGTACCTTAAAGTTGCAGGGCCCGGTCCCTGGGGGTGACGAAGCTCCGGTCCGGCAGGTTCCACACAGGGGCTGCGGATGGAGCACGGTCCCAGCACGTGGATGACCGTTTAGGCTCCCACTTCTCCCAGAGCCGCATAAGGGATGGTGAAGGAGACGGCATGTGGCTCCAGCCTCTGTACCCGCAATGGGTACCTCAACCTTAACAACACCGCCGACATAGTGGGGTGAGAAGGGAGCATGCCGGGGACCCCATAGAGGTCCTCTTTTCTTCCATCCGTCATAACTATGTATGAGAATGCATGAGTGGATGTGTGCCTCCTTCCACACAAAGCATAAACCTGAGGAGCCCGTGGCCCACGGGAGGGTGTATAGGCAGAGGGGAGGGGTTACACTTTTTTAAAAGTGTAATACTTTGTGTGGCCTCCAGAGGCAGAAGCTATACACCCAATTGTCTGGGTCTCCCAATGGAGGGACAAAGAAAAAGTGGTTTAGTCCGGTGTCTGCAGGTGGGTGCTGTCTGCATGGAGAAGTCAACTTTTTGTTTAAAGGTAGCGTCTCGCAGTTTTTTTATTTTTGAATTAATAATAGTGATTATGAAATGAAAGTATTTTTAATACAAAAATAAACTGTTTATTTAGTTTTTATTTAATTCTAGTTTTACTGAAGCACAGGGGGCTGACATCTTAGATTTGGTGTTTGTAGCGACAGCTAGTCACGTCCTTTATGGTCAGGATCCGACCCCATAGACTAACAGAGTAGGCGTCTGCTGTGACCTGGAAGCTCCCCCTAGGCTGTCCAGGTCACAGCAGAGGGAGGAGATCAGCGCCGTCTGGAGCTTCCCCCCTGTCACCCGCTGGGATGGGTGAGTACCAGTACGCAGCATCGAACTGACTACCGGAGGAATCTCCAGTAATGCCAGTCCTGGCTGCGGTTACCTGCATTGCACTCCGGAGCTCTCACCTGAGCTCCAGAGTGCAGCCTGAACTGAACCGCGAGCGCCGAGTGATTGATTCCCCGGCGATTGTGGTGCAGTTCATGTCAGCTGCAGACAGGCCGGGGTGATCTCTGGTGATCTCACCTGAACTCCGGAGATCAGCCCGGCCTGTCTGCAGCTGTGTTATGAACTGAACCGCAATCGCCAGGGAATTAATCACTCGGCGCTCGCAGTTCAGTCCTGCAACCTCTGAGATCAGTCCAGGCTGCAGGCGAGAACTCCGTAACCAGTCCGAAGCTACCGGTACGCTACTCCCCCCGCCGCCGTCGCTGCTCCCCAGCCCCCACTGCTTCGCCCCCGCCACCACCAACCCCACCCACCGCTATCACCGCCGCTCCCCCACTTGTGTGTGCTCACACCTGGCCTCTCCTCCTAAGCAGCTCAGTGGGGCAGCGCGGTATACTGTATATCTCCCTGCTCGTGTCAGTCTGCAGAGTGTTGCTCCTCTTGACACATACACAGGAATAACCTGCAGAGCGTCTCTCCTGACACATGATACAAGAGGAGCAACGCTCTGCAAGCTATATATCCCTATGTATGTGTGGTTTCCACTCACTGACAGCAAGCAAAGATGTTGGGGAATGGGGAATGTTTCTATTCCCTGACAACAAGCACAGATGGGGAATGTTTCCACTTATCCTTTGGAAACACCCAGATGGGAGGGGGAGGTGACATCACACACAGGAGAGCAGATTCTGCCCACTTTACTGCAGCTGTAATCCAGGCTATTTCTACAGTGGGATTTCTGTAGGATTTCAGCAGCTGCTCCCCCTAGTGTTTAACAGTGGAAAATATCAAACTTTAAATGCTTTTTAAATATTTTTCTCAATTAAATACAAACATGTATACATAACATTAAAACTTTATATTTTTCAGTTATTGAAAAAAATTTTTTTTGAAGACACCTTCCCTTTAAGTGTAATTCTAAAAAGGGGCAGCCCCCTTGTGGCAGCATCATACACCCAACACTTTATGTGTCCCTCAATTAAGCGACTGAGAAAATAGATATGATTTTCTAGTGACTTTTACACTTTGTTTTAGTGCCGTTGCTCATCTATTGGCCGTTTAAACGCTCACATCTATAGTTAGTTGCATATTCATGAAACATTTTAATTCTGAACCTTTTTGGTGAGGTTGAAGGCGATGTTGGATTGGGGGGCACCCAAGGAATTTTCTTATCTGTGGGAACTGGACGATTCTCCTTCAGTTTAAAGGACACTGTTTTCTCCTGGAAATGTGACCGCTGGGAAGGATCAATCTTTCGAGGTTGTCGGAAGCCCTACGAGGACAGAGGTGAATAATTTTTTAAGATATCTACATATTCACTTTTTTCTTTCCTTTAAACAAACTATAAAAAAATGTCTAGAATACTTTGCTATAAAGACTTTACTAATAAATTTGTTACTCCAAGGCTGTAATATGTGATGTCTATTCCCACAGTTGGTTACATATTTCAGTGCTCTATAATAAATGCCCTAATCTATCATAGTAATTTTCTAATAGTCAATACTGCAGGGGTCCACAGGCCGTCCCACGTCAATCTGTGTTTGCTCTGATGGCGGACAGACTGTTGAAGGAAAAGATATAACAGGTTTCAGTAAGGGGATGTGCACACCGTTTCTTTGGGGTGATGAAAAATCCCAGTGAAAACCCATTTCAAGAAATGTTCCTTATTTGTGGAGCTTTTGGAGGAGTTTGCTTCTTCAAGCAGTTTTTTTTTCCCCCCCTAGATCTTTTTTTTTTTAGCCATTTGATTGGACAGTGCCTAGTATGGAGACGAAGAAAAAGGTTTGAGGCTGAAAAAGTCATTTTACAAAACTTTTCAGGTCTTTTAAGAGCAAAACTCTTCATAAAACTATTTTCAAATTTCCTAATTAGACATGTATGCAAGCAATCTTAACACGATTAAGAATCCCCAACATTAAGGGCATGTGCATACGATCAGGACCTGCTGCATCCTGGACGCGGCAGGTCATGACCTGCAGGGCTGTGAGTCTCCTCCGCAGGAGACCGCGGCTGCTCGTGCCCGTGATCAGGGGTCAGTGCGCTGCGGTCTCCTGCTTCTGCTCTCCCTACGGAGAATGCTTGTGACTCCACAGCAAACAATTAACACGCTGCAGCTCTGGAAGCTGCACCGCAGGCCAGTACTTGCGGCAAAAAAAAAAAAAAAAAAAAAAGGAAAGTGAGCACAGGATTTCAATAAATTCAATCCACTGTGCTTGTACTGTACATCCCAGTGTTTTGGACGCAGCGAAAAACACACTACATCTAAAACGCTGCAAACACTGATCGTGTGCATGTACTCTATAGAGCTTGTCACCACTCAGAGCATTTTAGTAAATACTTGCATCCTCCATACTACAACAACAATCCTGGAGCATCTGATATTAGACCTCTACAGTGGCCTATTCCTATATTATTCCTTTTAGATTTTTATGACTAAACTGACAATTGGGCGTTACCAGATAGGAGTGTGTCGCTACACAGACCGACAGTGTCCATGCAGACTTTCTAGGAACACACAGACATTAGACAAAAACATGTATTCTCCATGAATTAGGTATTCTGGAACATGAGTATTTAGTGAAACAGACTTTCCATTAACATTGATTTATCCTTTTTACAGAACCATGCACTTTGTACCTTTGGTCGCTGGGGAATCAGCACTCCTTTACTCTTGTTTTGCCCCGTGGTACTTCTGTGCAGCCCATTCAGGCGTCCAGATTGAATTAATGCCTCCAGACCCGATTTTAGAGCGGATCGTCTTTCTGGAGTAGATGGCTGCAGTGGCAGGTCGGGTTCTGTCTGCTCTGCACTGTGCATCACTTCATGAGGGTCATCTGTGTAAAGGAAAAAGAATTTTGTTTACTTACCGTAAATTCTTTTTCTTATAGTTCCGACATGGGAGACCCAGACCATGGGTGTATAGCTTCTGCCTCCGGAGGACACACAAAGTACTACACTAAAAGTGTAGCTCCTCCCTCCGAGCATATACACCCCCTGGATGACAAATCTAACCAGTTTAGTGCAAAAGCTGAAAGAGGACATCCACCCATAAGTAGAGATAGAGTAAAACCCGGAATAACCGGAACCTCTGTCTACAACAACAGCCGGTGAAAACACACGGAACAAGAACTGCCAACAGGCAACAGGGAGGGTGCTGGGTCTCCCATGTCGGAACTATAAGAAAAAGAATTTACGGTAAGTAAACAAAGAAGGGAATTTTGTTTACTTACCGTAAATTCCTTTTCTTCTAGCTCCTATTGGGAGACCCAGACAATTGGGGTGTATAGCTTCTGCCTCCGGAGGCCACACAAGTATTACACTTTAAGAAGTGTAACCCCTCCCCTCTGCCTATACACCCTCCCGTGGATCACGGGCTCCTCAGTTTTGGTGCAAAAGCAGGAAGGAGAAAACTTATAAATTGTTCTAGGGTAAATTCAATCCGAAGGATGTTCGGAGAACTGAACCATGAACCAAAAGAACAACCAGCCCGAAGGGAACAGGGGCGGGTGCTGGGTCTCCCAATAGGAGCTAGAAGAAAAGGAATTTACGGTAAGTAAACAAAATTCCCTTCTTCTTTGTCGCTCCATTGGGAGACCCAGACAATTGGGACGTCCAAGAGCAGTCCCTGGGTGGGTAAAAGAATACCTCAATAAAAAGAGCCGAAACGGCCCTCCTCTTACAGGTGGGCAACCGCCGCCTGAAGGACTCGCCTACCTAAACTGGCGTCTGCCGAAGCATAGGTATGCACTTGATAGTGTTTCGTGAAAGTGTGCAGACTAGACCACGTCGCTGCCTGACACACCTGCTGAGCCGTAGCCCGGTGCCGCAATGCCCAAGACGCACCCACGGCTCTGGTAGAATGGGCTTTCAGCCCTGAAGGAAGCGGAAGCCCAGAAGAACGGTAGGCTTCGAGAAGCTGTTCCTTGATCCACCGAGCCAAGGTTGACTTGGAAGCCTGCGAACCCTTACGCTGGCCAGCGACAAGGACAAAAGAGCGCATCTGAACGACGCAGGGGCGCCGTGCGAGACACGTAGAACCGGAGTGCTCTCACCAGATCCAAAGAGTGCAAATCCTTTTCACATTGGTGAATTGGATTAGGGCAAAATGAAGGCAAGGAGATATCCTGATTGAGATGAAAATGAGATACCACCTTAGGGAGAAATTCCGGGACCGGACGCAGAACCACCTTATCCTGGTGAAACACCAGGAAGGGGGCTTTGCAAGACAGCGCTGCAAGCTGAGACACTCTCCGGAGTGATGTAACTGCCACTAGAAAGGCCACCTTCTGCGAAAGACGTGATAAAGAGACATCCCGCAGCGGTTCGAAAGGTGGTTTCTGAAGAGCCGTTAGCACCCTGTTAAGATCCCAGGGTTCCAGCGGACGCTTGTAAGGTGGGACTATGTGGCAAACTCCCTGCAGGAACTTGCGGACCTGCGGAAGCCTGGCTAGACGCTTTTGAAAAAATACGGAGAGCGCCGATACTTGGCCCTTGAGAGAGCCGAGTGACAAACCCTTGTCCATTCCGGATTGAAGGAATGAAAGAAAAGTGGGTAAGGCAAACGGCCATGGAGGAAAACCGTTATCAGAGCACCAGGATAAGAAGATTTGCCAAGACCTGTAATAGATCTTGGCGGACGTTGGCTTCCTAGCCTGTCTCATGGTGGCAATGACATCCTGAGATAACCCTGAAGACGCTAGGAGCCAGGACTCAATGGCCACACAGTCAGGTTGAGGGCCACAGAATTCAGATGGAAAAATGGCCCTTGTGACAGCAAGTCTGGGCGGTCTGGAAGCGTCCACGGTTGACCCACCGTGAGATGCCACAGATCCGGGTACCACGACCGCCTCCGCCAGTCTGGAGCGACGAGAATGGCGCAACGGCAGTCGGACCTGATCTTGCGTAACACTCTGGGCATCATCGCCAGAGGAGGAAACACAAGGCAGTCGAAACTGCGACCAGTCCTGAACTAACGCGTCCGCCGCCAGAGCTCTGATCCTGAGACCGTGCCATGAATGCCGGGACTTTGTTGTTGTGCCGTGACGCCATGAGATCGACGTCCGGCGTTCCCCAGCGGCGACAGATCTCTCGAAACACTTCTGGGTGCAGAGACCACTCCCCCGCATCCATGCCCTGACGACTGAGAAAATCTGCTTCCCAGTTTTCTACGCCCGGCATGTGAACTGCGGAGATGGTGGAGGCTGTGGCTTCCACCCACTGCAGAATCCGACGGACTTCCGGGAAGGCTTGACGACTGCGAGTGCCGCCTTGGTGGTTGACGTATGCGACGGCAGTGGCGTTGTCCGACTGGATACGGATCTGCCTGCCCTCCAGCCACCGATGAAAAGCCAATAGGGCTAGATACACTGCCCTTATCTCCAGAACATTCATCTGAAGGGAAGACTATCGGAGTCCAGGTTCCCTGAGCCCTGTGGTGGAGAAAAACTGCTCCCCACCCTGACAGGCTCGCGTCCGTGGTGACCACAGCCCAGGTTGGGGGGTAGGAAGGATTTTCCCTGCGATAGAGAATTGGGAAGGAGCCACCACTGAAGTGACGTCTTGGTTGCAAGGGAAAGAGAGACGTTCCTGTCGAGAAAAGCCGACCTCCTGTCCCATTTGCGGAGAATGTCCCATTGGAGTGGCCGTAGATGGAATTGTGCGAACGGCACTGCCTCCATCGCTGCCACCATCTTCCCCAGGAAGTGCATGAGGCGCCTTAAGGGGTGTGACTGACTCCGAAAAAGTGATTGCACCCCTGCCTGCAGAGAAAGCTGTTTGTCCCGCGGTAGCTTGACTACCGCTGACTGTGTATGAAACTCCATCCCGAGGTAAGTCAGTGATTGGGTCGGTGTCAACTTGGATTTCGGGAAATTGATTATCCACACAAACTGCTGGAGAGTCGCCAGAGCGACGGTAAGGCTGTGTTGACACGCCACCCGAGAAGGGGCCCTGACTAGGAGATCGTCTAAGTAGGGAATCACCGAGTGGCCCCGAGAGTGTAGGACCGCCACGACGGATGCCATGACTTTGGTGAAAACCCGTGGGGCTGTCGCCAGGCCGAAAGGCAATGCCACGAACTGAAGGTGTTCGTCCCCGATGGCGAAACGCAAGAAGCGTTGATGTTCGGGTGCGATCGGCACGTGGAGATAAGCATCCTTGATGTCGATCGATGCTAGGAAGTCTCCTTGTGACATCGAGGCGATGACCGAGCGGAGAGATTCCATCCGAAACCGTCTGGTTCTCACATGTCTATTGAGCAGCTTGAGGTCCAGAACGGGACGGAATGATCCGTCCTTTTTTGGCACCACGAACAAGTTGGAGTAAAAGCCGCGACCACGTTCCTGAAGGGGAACGGGGATCACAACTCCTTCTGCCTTCAGAGCGTCCACTGCCTGAAAAAGTGCGTCGGCCTGAGCGGGAGGCGGAGAGGTTCTGAAGAAACGAGCCGCAGGACGGGAGCTGAACTCTATCCTGTACCCGTGAGACAGAATGTCTCTCACCCATCGGTCTTGAACATGTGGCCACCAGGCGTCGCCAAAGCGGGAGAGCCTGCCACGACCGAGGATGCGGCTAGGGGATGCCGAGAGTTATGAGGAGGCCGCCTTGGAGGCAGTGCCTCCTGCGGCCTTTTGGGGGCGTGACTTGGACCGCCACGCATAGGAGTTCCTCTGGCCTTTCTCCTGCCTGCTGGACGAAGAGGATTGGGGCTTGGCGGAGGGACGAAAGGACCGAAACCTCGATTGTTATTTTCCGTTGCTGAGGTCTCTTAGGTTTGAACTGGGGTAAGGAGGAGTCCTTTCCCTTGGATTCCTTAATAATCTCATCCGATCGTTCGCCAAACAAGCGTTCGCCAGAAAACGGCAAACCGGTTAAGAACCTCTTGGAGGCAGAGTCTGCCTTCCATTCGCGCAGCCACATGGCCCTGCGGACTGCCACAGAGTTAGCGGATGTCACAGCTGTACGGCTAGCAGAGTCAAGGACTGCGTTCATGGCGTAGGAAGAAAAAGCTGACGCTTGAGAAGTCAAAGACGCAACTTGCGGAGCAGAATTACGTGTGACAGCATTAATCTCAGTCAGACAAGCTGAGATAGCTTGGAGTGCCCACACGGCTGCAAAGGCCGGGGCAAAAGACGCGCCCGTGGCCTCATAGATGGACTTCACCAGGAGCTCTACCTGTCAGTGGCATCCTTTAGCGATGAGCCATCTGCAACCGATACCACAGATCTAGCCGCCAATCTAGAGACTGGAGGATCCACCTTGGGACATTGAGCCCAACCATTAACGACTTCAGAGGGGAAGGGGTAACGCGTGTCAGTGAGGCGCTTAGTAAAGCGCTTGTCCGGGACCGCTCTGGGCTTCTGGACAGCGTCTCTGAAGTTAGAGTGATCGAAGAACGCACTACGTGTACGTTTGGGGAAACGAAACTGGTGTTTCTCCTGCTGAGACGCCGACTCCTCTACAGTAGGAGGCGGGGGAGAGAGATCCAACACCTGGTTGATGGACGAGATAAGATCATTCACTAATGCGTCCCCCTCAGGTGTATCAAGGTTAAGGGCGACGTCAGGGTCAGAACCCTGAGCTGCGACGTCCGCCTCGTCCTCCAGAGAGTCCACAAGCTGGGAACCCGAGCAGCGTGAAGAAGTCGGGGAAGATTCCCAGCGAGCTCGCTTAGCCTGGCTAGGACTGTGGTCCTGGCAGGAGTCCTCCGCGTGGGACCTAGGGCCCAACCTGGGAGCGGGCTGCGGCTCAGACCGAGAGAGGCCCGGAGGCGACGATCCAACAGGGGCCGGGGCCTGTGTAAGGACCGGTCTGGACTGCAAAGCTTCTAGCAGCTTGGCAGACCATTTGTCCATAGACTGAGCCCATGGATTGTGAAAGTGACTCAGTTTCTCAGCAAAAGAGGCGAACTCTATCCCTGCCGCCTGGACAGGGGGATCTACATGAGCCGGGGGGCCCACTAGTGACCGAGGCTCCGGCTGAGCAAGCGAAACAGGGGTCGAGCATTGCTCACAGTGAGGGTAGGTGGAACCCGCAGGTAACATAGCCCCACAAGAGGTACAGGCCGCAAAAAAACCCTGTGCCTAAACAGCTTTGCTCCTTGTGGACGACATGCTGTTGTCTCCTAGGAGAATGATCCCTGAGGGTATATGGGCAAAAAAGGGTATACAGCCCGACCGAATAAATATATATATATATATATATATATATATATATATATATATATATATATGAATACGTATCTATTCCGGCACCCTAGGGGGTGACCAGCACCGGGTGACCGGTGTGGCTTACCGACCGCTAACAAGCGGAGTGTGTGCCTCCAGATTCCCAGCCTTAGGTCCCCTGGAGCTGCAGAGCTGTTCCTGAGAATCCTCCACCGGCAGAATGCCCAAAAAATGGCTGCCGGAGCTCTCAGGGGAGGAGTGGAGCCGTGGGCGGCGCCAGGAAAGTGCGGGAATCTGGGGTCCCCACAGTGATCAGTGAGGGGGGAGGAAACATGCAGGATGCTCCAGCCCACACATCCGACGTCAGGTCGGCAGTCCCGCCCTTACCCCTGACAGGCAGGCTCGGGGGCGGGATTTTTGCGACTAGGCCGCGCTGAAGCCGGGGACTAAATTTGAGACCGCGCCCGACAAGCAGGCACGGTCGTCGCGGAAGTCCACCGGTCTTCTCAATTCAGCAGCTGCCGCAGCGTCCGGGAAGAAGGTGCGCTCCTGCACAGTCCCCAATGGGGACACAGAGTACCTTAGAGTTGCAGGGCCCGGTCCCTGAGGTTGAATAGACTCCGGTCCGACAGATTCCCACAGGGGCTGCGGAGGGAGCACGGTCCCAGCAAATGGATGACCGTTCAGGATCCCACTTCTCCCAGAGCCGCTAAGGGATGGTGAAGGAGACGGCAAGTGGCTCCAGCCTCCGTACCCGCAATGGGTACCTCAACCTTAACAACACCGCCGACGTAGTGGGGTGAGAAGGGAACATGCCGGGGACCCCGTGGGGGCCCTCTTTTCTTCCAACCGACATAACTAAGTATGAGAATGCATGAGTGGATGTGTGCCTCCTTCCACACAAAGCATAAAACTGAGGAGCCCGTGATCCACGGGAGGGTGTATAGGCAGAGGGGAGGGGTTACACTTTTTAAAGTGTAATACTTTGTGTGGCCTCCGGAGGCAGAAGCTATACACCCCAATTGTCTGGGTCTCCCAATGGAGCGACAAAGAAATTCTCTTTTTCTTCATCGTTCCTTATGGGAGACCCAGACCATGGGACGTCTCAAAGCAGTCCATGGGTGGGAAATAAACAGAACTGAGAACTAGGCAAAACCTAACTTCACAAATGGGCGACAACCGCCTGAAGGATGCGTCTGCCCAAGCTCGCATCTGCCGAAGCATGAGCATGCACTTGGTAGTGCTTCGAAAAGGTGTGCAGACTAGACCAAGTGGCAGCCTGACAAACCTGCTGAGCCGTAGCCTGGTGCCTGAAAGCCCAGGAGGCACCGACAGCTCTGGTCGAGTGCGCCTTAATCCCTGGCGGTGGGGGCACCCGAGAACATTGGTAGGCATCGGATATGGCCGACCTAATCCAACGAGCTAGGGTCGGTTTAGAAGCCGAGAGACCCTTGCGCTGACCCGTGGTTAGCACAAAAAGAGAGGTGCACCGCCTAAGAGCGGCGGTGCGTGACACATAGATCCGGAGCGCCCGCACCAAATCCAAAGTATGCAAGGCTTTCTCAAAGCGATGCACAGGGGCCGGACAAAGGGAAGGCAATGAAATGTCCTGGTTAAGGTGGAAAGGAGACACCACCTTAGGGAGAAAGTCCGGAGTCGGACGGAGAACCACCTTGTCTTGGTGAAAAACCAAAAAGGGTGACTCCGAAAAGAGCGCAGCCAAATCAGAGACTCTCCTGAGAGAAGTTATGGCCACCAGAAAGACCACTTTCTGTGAAAGTCGAAACAAAGAAACCTCCCTAAGAGGCTCAAAGGGGGGTTTCTGTAAGGCCGTGAGGACCAGATTAAGGTCCCAGGGATCCAAAGGCCGCCGGTAAGGAGGAATGATGTGAGATGCGCCCTGTATGAAGGTGCGCACCTGGGCCAGTCGGGCGATACGCCGCTGGAACAACACTGACAGAGCCGAGACCTGTCCCTTGAGGGAATTGAGGGATAGTCCTAGCTGCAGACCGGACTGTAGAAAGGACAGGATGGTCGGCAAAGAAAACGGCCAAGGAGCATGGCCGGAAGAGCGACACCAGGACAGGAAAATCCTCCAAGTCCTGTGGTAAATCCTGGCCGAGGAAGACTTCCGAGCCTGAGTCATAGTGGAGATGACCTCGGAAGGAATGCCTGAAGTCGTCAGGATCCAGGACTCAAGAGCCACGCCGTCAATCTGAGAGCCGCAGAATTCTGGCGGAAAAACGGACCTTGAGAGAGAAGGTCTGGGCGGTCCGGGAGATGCCACGGCATTTCTACGGACAGACGGAGCAGGTCTGGGTACCAAGCTCGCCTGGGCCAGTCTGGAGCAATGATTATAACCCGACGGCCCTCCATTCTGATCTTGCGCAGGAATCTGGGCAAGAGAGCTAGAGGGGGAAACACGTAGGCCAGACGGAACTGGGACCAATCTTGAACCAGCGCGTCCGCTGCCAAGGCCTGAGGATCGTGGGAGCGAGCCACGTAAACCGGGACCTTGTTGTTGTGCCGGGATGACATTAGATCCACTTCCGGAGTGCCCCACTTGCGGCAGATTGACCGGAACACTGCCGGATGCAGGGCCCACTCGCCGCTGTCCACGGTTTGACGGCTGAGATAATCTGCCTCCCAGTTTTCTACGCCTTGGATGTGGACTGCGGATGTGGTGGACTTGGAGTCCTCCGTCCACTGAAGGATGCGTTGAACCTCCAACATCGCCAGGCGGCTGCGAGTCCCGCCCTGGTGATTGATGTAGGCAACTGCTGTCGCGTTGTCCGACTGGACTCGAATGTGCTTGCCCGCCAACAGGTGGTGAAAGGCTACGAGAGCTAGAAGTACAGCCCTGATTTCCAGCACATTGATCGAGAGGGCTGATTCGGACGGAGTCCAAGTGCCCTGTGCTCGGTGGTGGAGAAATACTGCTCCCCAGCCGGAGAGACTGGCGTCCGTGGGAGGATCACCCAGGACGGAGTCAGGAAGGAGCGTCCCTGAAGAGAGAGGGGCCGAAGCCACCACTGAAGAGAGCTCCTGGTCTGTGGCGACAGAGCCACTAGCCTGTGCAAGGAAGAGGTCCGCTTGTCCCAAAAGCGGAGAATGTCCAGCTGCAGAGGACGCAGATGGAACTGGGCAAAGGGAACCGCTTCCATTGACGCCACCATCTGACCCAGCACCTGCATGAGGTGCCTGATGGAATGATGGCGGGGCTTCAACAGAGAACGCACCGCCAGATGAAGGGACTGCTGTTTGACTAAGGGCAGCTTCACAAGTGCCGGCAGAGTCTCGAATTGCATCCCTAGGTACTTAAGTTTCTGGGTCGGGGTCAGAGTGGACTTGGGCAGATTGACAAGCCACCCGAAATGAACAAGCGTGGCGAGAGTGAGCGAGACACTCCGCTGACAGTCTGCACTGGATGAGGCCTTGACTAGAAGGTCGTCCAGGTAAGGGATTACTGCCAACCCCTGGAGATGCAGAACCGCAACCACTGCTGCCATAACCTTGGTGAAAACACGAGGGGCCGTGGCTAACCCGAAGGGGAGAGCCATGAATTGGAAATGTTCCTCTCCGATTGCAAAACGTAGCCAACGCTGGTGTGAAACTGCAATTGGCACATGCAGATAGGCATCTCTGATGTCGATGGATGCTAGAAAATCTCCTTGGGTCATTGAGGCAATGACCGATCGCAGAGATTCCATGCGAAAGTGCCGCACCTGAACATGCTTGTAGAGAAGCTTGAGATCCAGGATCTCAAGCCGGAAGGAACCGTCCTTCTTGGGGACTAGGAAGAGGTTTGAGTAGAAACCTCTGAACCGTTCCCGGGCGGGAACCGGAACAATTACTCCGTTGGCCTGCAAGGATGCCACGGCCTGTGAGAAGGCGGCGGCTTTGGAGCAGGGGGGAGTGGACATAAAAAATCTGTTTGGCGGGCTGGAAGAAAATTCTATCCTGTAGCCGTGAGAGATGATATCCCGCACCCACTGATCGGAGACGTGTTGAAACCACACGTCGCCAAAGTGGGAGAGCCTGCCACCGACCAAGGACGTTGCTGGCGCAGCCAGATAGTCAAGAGGAGGCTGACTTAGTGGCAGCGGCTCCTCCGTTCTTCTGAGGACGCGGCTTCGCGCGCCAGCTGGTTTTTCGATCCTTGGCTGAGTTAGTGGACGAAGCTGAGGGCTTAGAGGATGACCAGTTAGAGGAACGAAAGGAACGAAACCTCGACTGGTTCCTGCCCTGGACAGGTTTCCTGGTTTTAGTTTGTGGCAAGGAAGTACTCTTCTCGCCAGTAGCTTCCTTAATAATTTCATCCATTTGTTCACCGAACAGCCGGGACCCAGCAAAGGGGAGCCCAGCAAGGAACTTCTTGGAAGAAGCGTCTGCTTTCCACTCTCAAAGCCACAAGATCCTGCGGATCGCGAGGGAATTAGCGGAAGCCACCGCCGTGCGGTGAGAAGCCTCCAGAATGGCAGACATGGCATAGGATGAAAAAGCCGAAGCCTGGGAAGTTAAGGCAACCATTTCGGGTATAGAGTCCCTGGCGAGGGAATGTATCTCCGCCAGAGAAGCAGAGACGGCTTTAAGAGCCCATACTGCTGCAAAGGACGGGGAGAACGAGGCCCCTGCCGCCTCATATACAGATTTGGCCAGAAGGTCAACCTGGCGGTCAGTGGGATCCTTAAGAGAGTTGCCATCGGCCACAGATACAACTGTCCGGGCTGAGATTCTAGACACCGGAGGATCTACCTTTGGTGAGTGAGTCCACTCCTTGACCACTTCTGGTGGAAAGGGAAAACTGTCATCAGAACTACGCTTTGGGAAGAGTTTGTCAGGACAGGCCCTGGGCTTGGTAACAGTGGCCTGAAAACTGGAGTGGTTAAAAAACATACTCCTTGCTCTCTTAGGTGAGGTAAACTGGTGTTTTTCTACCAGAGAGGCTTGTTCCTCTGACACTGGTGGATTGAGGTTCAGTACGGAGTTAATGGACGCAATCAAGTCACTAACATCCGCATCACCCTCAGATAAATCAATGGGGTACATAGAGGTAGCGTCCGAGCCCACAGTAAAGGCATCATCCTCGCCCTGCACTTCAGCTCGTGAATCAGAGCCGTGGGACGAGGAAGGAGAAGAGTCCCTGCGTCTCCGTTTAGGAGGACGGGGTCCGGGAACAGATAAAAAATGCTCTGTGAGCTCTGCAGAGCGAGTCGGAGCAGCAGAGGCGCCCTGAGAAGGGGGCTGATGCATGGTCAGCAGAGTCCGGGACAGCTGTCCCATGGAGTCGGCAAAGGACTGGGAGATAGCTTTAGAAAACGATGCTACCCAAGCCGGGGGTTCAGCCACCGGGACTGGAGCAGCCGGAGGGACCCCTGAGGAGGCTCCAGGCTGAGGTACCACCATGTTAGAGCAGGCATCACAATGTGAAAATGTGCTCGGTTCAGACAGTATGAGCTGACATGCAGTGCATATAGAGTAAAGCCTTGCAGCCTTGCTCCTAGTGAGAGACATGCTGCTGAGGTGGAGGCTCTGCAGTAAAGAATACACTCCTTCAGAATGACCCCCTGAGAGTGTATAATAAAGCCCACAACCAGAGGTTGTGGCTTACCAGACTGCTTTTTGTGTGCCCTCCGGATTCCACAGCTCGGACCCCCAGACAGATGCAGAAGCTGCAGCAGCCAGCACCGATCAGTGTGTGAACGCTGATAAAATGGCGCCGGAGTGAGGAGGGGGGCGGGGTTTAGCCCAAGAGAGGGAACCGGAGGGCCAAGGAGAGATACAGGGGAGGGAAACATCTCCTCAGAGAGGAGTGTCCTCCCCTCTGCTGAACGGCCGGTGGGCGGCGCCGCACTGTTCCCCTGCATGACTGACATGCAGGGGCACTGAAAACGAAACTAGGCCGCATCTGAAGCCGGGGCCTAGATTTTTCCATGCGGCCGACGAGCAGGCACCCTCGGCGCGGTTCTCAGGAAAAAAAAAAAAAAGAGAACCGGCCGGAAATCACAGCAAAGTGACAAAACACACTCCCCACAATAAATGTACCCGGGACCCCTGAATAACGTCTCAATACTTAGCTTATGAGACGCAGGGCCAGGTCCCTGGAGGGGGGGTGAACGCTCCGTCCGGCAGGATCCTGACAGGGCTGCGGATTGAGACCGGTCTCCTGCAAAGCAGAGAGAACCGTGATGGCTCCCACTTCAAGCCAGAGCCTCAGGGGATGGTGAAGGAGCGCAGCATGTGAAGGCTCCAGCCTTGTAAAATCAACCTTAACAGCACCGCCGACACAGTGGGGTGAGAAGGGACATGCCGGGGAGTCCAGACTGGACCCGCTTTTCTTCCAAATCTTTGAAATCAAAAATCAGATGAGAATGCATGTGTGTGTGTGACCTCCTGAACACAAAGCATTGAACTGGTTAGATTTGTCATCCAGGGGGTGTATATGCTCGTAGGGAGGAGCTACACTTTTAGTGTAGTACTTTGTGTGTCCTCCGGAGGCAGAAGCTATACACCCATGGTCTGGGTCTCCCATAAGGAACGATGAAGAAATAGCGGCTTTCATCTTTAAAACACTCATATGTGGGAGGGACATCACAGCTAAAAGCACAAAAGAAGGGAATTTTGTTACTTACCGTAAATTCCTTTTCTTCTAGCTCTTATTGGGAGACCCAGACGATTGGGTGTATAGCTACTGCCTCCGGAGGCCACACAAAGCATTACACTAAAAAGTGTAAGGCCCCTCCCCTTCTGGCTATACACCCCCAGTGGGATCACTGGCTCACCAGTTTTAGTGCAAAAGCAAGAAGGAGGAAAGCCAATAACTTGGTTAAACAAATTCACTCCGAGTAACATCGGAGAACTGAAAAACCGTTCAACATGAACAACATGTGTACCCGAAAAAAACCCAAAAATCCCGAAGGACAACAGGGCGGGTGCTGGGTCTCCCAATAAGAGCTAGAAGAAAAAGGAATTTACGGTAAGTAACAAAATTCCCTTCTTCTTCGGCGCTCTATTGGGAGACCCAGACGATTGGGACGTCCAAAAGCTGTCCCTGGGTGGGTAAAGAAATACCTCATGTTAGAGCTGCAAGACAGCCCTCCCCTACGGGGAGGCAACTGCCGCCTGCAGGACTCTTCTACCTAGGCTGGCGTCCGCCGAAGCATAGGTATGCACCTGATAATGTTTGGTGAAAGTGTGCAGACTCGACCAGGTAGCTGCCTGGCACACCTGTTGAGCCGTAGCCTGGTGTCGTAATGCCCAGGATGCACCCACGGCTCTGGTAGAATGGGCCTTCAGCCCTGATGGAACCGGAAGCCCAGCAGAACGGTAGGCTTCAAGAATTGGTTCTTTGATCCATCAAGCCAGGGTGGCCTTAGAAGCCTGCGACCCTTTGCGCTTACCAGCGACAAGGACAAAGAGTGCCTCCGAACGGCGCAAGGGCGCCGTGCGGGAAATGTAGATTCTGAGTGCTCTCACCAGATCTAACAAATGTAAATCCTTCTCATACCGATGAACTGCATGAGGACAAAACGAAGGCAAAGAGATATCCTGATTAAGATGAAAAGAGGATACCACCTTCGGGAGAAACTCCTGAATGGGGCGCAGCACTACCTTGTCCTGGTGGAAGACCAGGAAAGGAGCCTTGGATGACAGCGCTGCTAGCTCAGACACTCTCCGAAGAGATGTGATCGCTACCAGAAAAGCCACTTTCTGTGATAGTCTAGAAAGTGAAACCTCCCTCAGAGGCTCGAAGGGCGGCTTCTGGAGGGCAACTAGTACCCTGTTCAGATCCCATGGATCTAACGGCCGCTTGTACGGGGGTACAATATGACAAACCCCCTGCAGGAACGTGCGCACCTTAGGAAGTCGTGCTAGACGCTTTTTGAAAAAAAGACGGATAGCGCCGAGACTTGCCCTTTAAGGGAGCCGAGCGACAAACCTTTTTCTAACCCAGATTGCAGGAAAGAAAGAAGGGTAGGCAATACAAAAGGCCAGGGAGACACTCCCTGAGCAGAGCACCAGGATAAGAATATCCTCCACGTTCTGTGGTAGATCTTAGCGGACGTGGGCTTCCTAGCCTGTCTCATGGTGGCAACGACCCCTTGGGATAATCCTGAAGACCCTAGGATCCAGGACTCAATGGCCACACAGTCAGGTTCAGGGCCGCAGAATTCCGATGGAAAAACGGCCCTTGGGACAGTAAGTCTGGTCGGTCTGGTAGTGCCGACGGTTGGCCGACCGTGAGATGCCACAGATCCGGATACCACGCCCTCCTCGGCCAGTCTGGGGCGACGAGTATGACGCGGCTGCAGTCGGATCTGATCTTGCGTAGCACTCTGGGCAAGAGTGTCAGAGGTGGGAACACATAAGGGAGCCGGAACTGCGACCAATCTTGCACTAAGGCGTCTGCCGCCAGAGTTCTGTGATCGCGAGACCGTGCTATGAAGGTTGGGACCTTGTTGTTGTGCCTGGACGCCATTAGGTCGACGTCCGGCCTTCCCCAGCGGCTACAGATTTCCTGAAACACGTCCGGGCGAAGGGACCATTCCCCTGCGTCCATGCCCTGGCGGCTGAGGAAGTCTGCTTCCCAGTTTTCTACGCCGGGGATGTGAACTGCGGATACGGTGGAGGCCGTGGCTTCCACCCACGTCAGAATCCGCCGGACTTCCTGGAAGGCTTGCCGACTGCGTGTCCCTCCTTGGTGATTGATGTATGCCACCGCTGTGGAGTTGTCCGACTGAATTCGGATCTGCTTTCCTTCCAGCCACTGCTGGAAGGCTAGTAGGGCAAGATACACTGCTCTGATTTCCAGAACATGGATCTGAAGGGTGGACTCCTGCTGAGTCCACGTACCCTGAGCCCTGTGGTGGAGAAAAAACTGCTCCCCACCCTGACAGACTCGCGTCTGTCGGGACTACCGCCCAAGACGGTGGTAGGAAGGATCTTCCCTGTGATAATGAGGTGGGAAGAAGCCACCATTGCAGAGAGTCCTTCTGTGAAAAGGAGACTTTCCTGTTCAGGGATGTTGACTTCCCGTCCCATTGGCGGAGAATGTCCCAATAAGAGGACGCAGATGAAACTGCGCAAACGGAACCGCCTCCATTGCCGCCACCATCTTCCCGAGGAAGTGCATGAGGCGTCTTAAGGAGTGCGACTGACCTTGACGGAGAGTCTGCACCCCAGTCTGTAGTGACCGCTGCTTGTCCAGCGGAAGCTTCACTATCGCTGAGAGAGTATGAAACTCCATACCAAGATACGTTAGTGATTGGGTCGGTGACAGGTTTGACTTTGAGAAGTCGATGATCCACCCGAACGTCTGGAGAGTCTCCAGCGCAACAGTCAGGCTGAATTGGCATGCCTCTTGAGAGGGTGCCTTGACAAGTAGATCGTCCAAGTAAGGGATCACAGAGTGTCCCTGTGAGTGCAAGACTGCTACCCCTGCCGCCATGACCTTGGTGAACACCCGTGGGGTTGTCGCCAGACCGAATGGCAGAGCTACGAACTGAAGATGGTCGTCTCCCATCACGAAACGTAGAAAACATTGGTGCTCTGTAGCAATCGGCACGTGGAGATAAGCATCTTTGATGTCTATTGATGCTAGGAAATATCCTTGAGACATTGAGGCAATGACGGAGCGGAGTGTGTCATCCGGAACCGCCTGGCCTCCACGTGCTTGTTGAGCAGTTTTAGGTCCAGAACGGAACGGAAAGAGCCATCCTTTTTTGGCACCACAACCAGATTGGAGGAAAACCGTGTCTTGTTCCTGAAGAGGAACAGGGATTACCACTCCTTCTGCCTGCAGAAGAGCATCGGCTCGGTGGGGAGGTGGGGACGTTCTGAAGAATCGAGTCGGAGGACGAGAACAGAACTCTGTCCTGTGCACGTGGGCACAATGTCCCTCACCCACCGGTCTGTGACCTGTGGCAGCTAAATGTCGCCAAAGGCGAGCGAGTCTGCCATCAACCGCGGATGCGGAGAGATGAGAGAGCTGAGAGTCATGAGGAGACCGCCTTGGTAGCGGTTCCTCCGGCTGCCTTCCTTGGGCGTGATTGAGCCCCCGGAAACTGAGCCCTTCTGAGGCTTTTCAGCTCTTTTGGACGAGGACAATTGGGACCTGCCCGAGCTTGGGAAGGACCGAAACCTCGACTGTCCTTCCAGGACAGCATTAATAGGGTAAGTCGCAATGCAGACATTGCGAGGATACGGACGCCCCTGCGGCACAAATGTACATATGCTCAAGACCAGCTGTGCAAGAACAGCTGAAAAGCTTAGGGTGCCCATACGGCTGTAAATGCCGGAGCAACCGACACGCCGATATCCTCATAGACAGATTTCGACCACAGTCTATCTGTCTGGCATCTTTAAGTGAAGTCCCATCTCCACTGCAACTATAGCTCTAGCCGTAAGCCTGGAGATTGGAGAATCCACCTTTGGACCCTGGGTCCCGCGCTTGACCACGTCAGGGGGAAAGAAGGGAATTTTGTTACTTACCGTAAATTCCTTTTCTTCTAGCTCTTATTGGGAGACCCAGACGATTGGGGTATAGCTACTGCCCTCCGGAGGCCACACAAAGCACTACACTAAAAAGTGCAAGGCCCCTCCCCTTCTGGCTATACCCCCCCGTGATATCACGGGTTCTCCAGTTTTAGTGCCAAAGCAAGAAGGAGGAAGCCAATAACTGGTTTAAACAAATTAACTCCGAATAACGTCGGAGAACTGAAAAACCGTTCAACATGGACAACATGTGTACCCGCAAACAACAAAAAAATCCCGAAGGACAACAGGGCGGGTGCTGGGTCTCCCAATAAGAGCTAGAAGAAAAGGAATTTACGGTAAGTAACAAAATTCCCTTCTTCTTCAGCGCTCTATTGGGAGACCCAGACGATTGGGACGTCCAAAAGCTGTCCCTGGGTGGGTAAATAAATACCTCATGTTAGAGCTGCAAAACAGCCCTCCCCTACGGGGAAATCACTGCCGCCTGCAAGACTCTTCTACCTAAGCTGGCATCCGCCGAAGCATAGGTATGCACCTGAGAATGTTTGGTGAAAGTGTGCAGACTCAACCAGGTAGCTGCCTGGCACACCTGTTGAGCCGAAGCCTGGTGTCGTAGTGCCCAGGACGCACCCACGGCTCTGGGTGAATGGGCTTTCAGCCCTGAAAGAACCGGAAGCCCTGCAGAACGGTAGGCTTCCAGAATTGGTTCTTTGATCCATCGAGCCAGGGTGGCTTTAGAAGCCTGCAACCTCTTGCGCGTACCAGCGACAAGGACAAAAAAAGTGCAACGGAACTGCGTATGGGCGCCGTGCGGGAAATGTAGATTCTGAGTGCTCTCACCAGATCTAGCAAACGTAAATCATTCTCATACCGGTGAACCGGATGAGTGCAAAAGGACGGTAAGGAGATATCCTGATTAAGATGAAACGAGGATACGACCTTAGGGAGAAACTCCGGAATGGGGCGCAGCACTACCTTGTCCTGGTGGAACACCAGGAAGGGAGCCTTGGATGACAGAGCTGCCAGCTCAGACACTCGCCGAAGCGATGTGATCGCAACGAGAAACGCCACCTTCTGTGACAGGCGAGAAAAGGAAACTTCCTTCAGAGGCTCGAAAGGCGGCTTCTGGAGAGCAACTAGAACCCTGATCAGATCCCATGGATCTAACGGCCGCTTGTACGGGAGTACGATATGACAAACCCCCTGCGGGAACGTGCGCACCTTAGAAAGACGTGCTAGACGCTTCTGAAAAAAACACGGATAGTGCTGAGACTTGCCCTTTGAGGGAGTCGAGCGACAAGCCCTTTTCTAACTCCGATTGTAGGAAGGAAAGAAAAGTAGGCAATGCAAATGGCCAGGGAGACACTCCCTGAGTAGAGCACCAGATTAAGAAAATCTTCCACGTTCTGTGGTAGATCTTAGCAGAGGCGGACTTCCTAGCCTGTCTCATGGTGGCAACGACCCCTTGGGATAATCCTGAAGACGCTAGGATCCAGGACACAAAGGCCACACAGTCAGGTTCAGGGCCGCAGAATTCCGATGGAGAAAACGGCCCTTGGGACAGTAAGTCTAGCCGGCCTGGTAGTGACCACGGTCGGCCGACCGTGAGATGCCACAGATCCGGGTACCACGATCTCCTCGGCCAGTCTGGTGCGACGAGTATGACGCGGCTGCAATCGGATCTGATTTTTTGCGCAGTACTCTGGGCAAGAGTGCCAGAGGTGGAAACACATATGTGAGCCGGAACTGCGACCAATCTTGCACTAAGGCGTCTGCCGCCAGATCTCTGTGATCGCGCGATCGTGCCATAAATGCCGGGACCTTGTTGGTGTGCCGAGACGCCATTAGGTCGACGTCCGGCACCCCCCCAGCGGCAACAGATTTCCTGAAACACGTCCGGGTGAAGGGACCATTCCCCCGCGTCCATACCCTGGCGACTGAGGAAGTCTGCTTCCCAGTTTTCTACGCCCGGGATGTGAACTGCGGATATGGTGGATGCTGTGTCCTCCACCCACATGAGGATTCGCCGGACTTCCTGGAAGGCTTGCTGACTGCGCGTCCCTTCTTGGTGGTTGATGTATGCCACCGCTGTGGAGATGTCCGACTGGATTCGGATCTGCTCTCTTTCCAGCCACTTCTGGAAAGCTAGTAGGGTAAGATACCCTGCCCCGATTTCCAGAACATTGATCTGAAGGGTGGACTCCTGCTGAGTCCACGTCCCCTGAGCCATGTGGCGGAGACAAACTGCTCCCCACCCTGACAGACTCGTATCTGTCGTGACCACTGCCCAGGATGGGGGTAGGAAGGATCTTCACTATGACAATGAGGTGGGAATAAGCCACTATTGCAGAGAGTCCTCGGCCGTCTGGGAAAGGGAGACTTTCCTGTCCAGGGAGGTTGACTGCCCGTCCCATTGGCGGAGAATGTCCCTTGCAGTTGGCGCAGATGAAACTGCGCAAAGGGAACTGCCTCGATGGCTGCCACCATCTTCCTTAGGAAGGGCATGAGGCGCCTTAAGGGGTGCGACTGGCCTTGAATGAGAGACTGCACCTCTGTCTGCAGTGAACGCTGCTTGTTCAGCGGAAGCTTCACTATTGCTGATAGAGTATGAAACTCCATGCCGAGATACGTTAGTGATTGAGTCGGAGACAGATTTGACCTTGCCAAATTGATGATCCACCCGAAAGTCAGGAGAGTCTCCAGCATAACATTCAGGCTGCGTTGGCATGCCTCGAGGGAGGGTGCTTTGACGAGTAGATCGTCCAAGTACGGGATCACCGGGTGTCCCTGAGAGTGCAAGACTGCTACCACTGCTGCCATGACCTTGGTGAACACCCGTGGGGCTGTCGCCAGACTGAATGGCAGAGCTACGAACTGAAGATGTTCGTCTCCTATCACAAAACGTAGAAAACGTTGGTGCTCCGTAGCAATTGGCACGTGGAGATAGGCATCTTTGATGTCTGTTGAGGCAAGGAAGTCTCCTCGAGACATTGAGGCAATGACGGATCGGAGGGATCCCATCCGGAACCGCCTGGCGTTCGCATGCTCGTTGAGCAGTTTCAGGACCAGAACAGGACGGAAGGAACCGTCCTTTTTTGGAGCCCCAAAGAGATTGGAGTACAAACCCTCGCCCTCGTTCCTGAGGGGGGACAGGGATCACCACTCCTTCTGCTCTTAGAGCGTCCACCGCCTGCAGCAGGGCATCTGCTCGGTGGGGGGTGGGGCCGTTCTGAAGAATGGAGTCGGAGGACGAGAACAGAACACTGTCCTGTGCACGTGAGGACAATGTCCGTCACCCACCGGTCTGTGACCTGTGGCAGCTAAATGTCGCCAAAGACGGGGGAGTCTGCCATCAACCGCGGATGCGGAGAGAGAGAGAGAGCTGAGAGTCCTGAGGAGACCGCCTTGGTAGCGGTTCCTCCGACTGCCTTCCTTGGGCGTGATTGAGCCCGGCCGGAATCTGAGCCCGTCTGAGGTTTTGTAGCCCTTTTGCACGAGGACAATTGGGACCTGCCGGAGCTTGGGAAGGACCGAAACCTCGACTGTACTTTTAGGACAGTATTAACAGGGTAAGTCGCAGTGCAGACATTGCGGGGTTACGGACGCCTCTGCGGTACAGATGTCCCTGTGCTCAAGGCCAGCTGCGCAAGAACAGCTGAAAAGGTTAGGTTGCCTATACGGCTGTGGATGCCGGAGCAACCGACACGCCGATAGCTTCCTAGACAGATTTCAACCAGAGTCCATCTGTCTGTGAATGGCATCTTTAAGTGAAGCCCCATCTCCAGCGCAACTATGCTCTAGATGCACGCCTGGAGATTGGAGAATCCACCTTTGGACCCTGGGTCCAGCGCTGACCACGTCAGGGGAAAAGGGATAACGTGTATCCTAAAAACGTTTGGAGAAGACGCTTATCTGGTAAGCGTGGTGTTCCTGGACTGCTTCTCTGAAGTCAGCGTGGCCAGAAAAATACTCAATATCTGTGTGAGATACTGAAAAGGGACTTCTCCTGTTCGTCTCCTATCTCCACTGGGGGAGCTGAGGGAGAAAGATCCAACCTTCCATTGATGGACGGTATAGGATCATTCCGTATGGCGTTACCATCCGGTGTATCCGGATTGAGAGCGATGTCAGTATCAAAGCCCTGAAGAGCTGCCTTTTGGTCAAGTAGATTGCCCATGGCCTGTCTGGACTGCAAGTCTCTATATTATGACTACTCCGTCCCTGTCCATGGACAGGGTTGACATGTGGTTTCTTTGGCCACGACTAGTAGAGACCCCGGCAGACAAAGTGCTAGAGACCCCGGCAGACGACGTGCTACAGGGGAGCATGCACACAATGGGACGGTGTCATGAACAGCATCCCATGTAGTAAAAACAGCACTGAAAATCTGTGTTGCTTTTTTGCCGCTGCCGACTAGCTATCTAGAAGTATATAGCCAAGATTGGTGACCGTACAGTGCAATGTATAGCATACAGGCATAAAGTACAAATGACCACTGCAGCACAAGCAATACAAGCAGCATAGAAGCCTGTGCCCTGGCACCCCTGCTCTTCTGCTGCTGTATACTAGTCATCTAGGGGAATATAGCCCAGAAGATTGACCCTACAGTGCAAGGTATAGCATACAAGCACAAGTACAAATGAACACTGCAGCACATGCAATACAAGCAGCATAGAAGCCTGTGCCCTGGCACCCCAGCTCTTCTGCTGCTGTAGACTAGTCATCTAGGGGAATATAGCCCAGAAGAGTGACCATACAGTGCAATGTATAGCATACAAGCACAAGTACAAATGCACACTGCAGCCCATGCAATACAAGCAGCATAGAAAAAAACCTGTGCCCCAGCACCCTTGGTTTTCTGCTGCTGTAGTCTAGCCATTCCAGGAGAATATAGCTAAGACTAGCGACCGTACGGTGCAATGTATAGCATATAAGCATAAACACAAATGAACACCTCAGTCGTGCAATACAAGCAGCCTAGAAAGCCTGTGCCTTAGCACACCTGCTTTCCTGCTGCTGATGTGTCGCTCCCCAAGCGGGCATATCGCGACCTATGCAGTTAAAAACAACACATGTACACACTGCCGTATATACCGAAAGTCCGAGCTCGGACTGCAGTAATGGCTGCCGGCGTCTTCCCCAGCTCATGTGAGGAGGGGCGGGCCGTGGGCGTGCCCCAAGGCAGAGCGGGAATCCGGCGTCCGACAGTGTGCAGTGAGAGGGCTGGAGCATGTAAATAAGGCTCCAGCCCTCGGCGCTGCTGATTGCTCAGCGTCTGTCCCCTTCCCTGAGTGACAGGGAGGGGGCGGGAACGAAGCGGCACTAGGCCGCAGAAGCCGGGGACTGGATTTATAAGCGCCGCCGCCGTAAAAGCGCGGTCGGCGCCCAGTCCCCGGCGAACTACAAGTCCCAGCCGCGCCGCCGCTCCCGGAGCGTCCGGCGCGGTAGTTCCCAAAACACAAAGTCACTCAGCAAAGCTGCAGTGACTGTAACCCATTACTGTCCCCGGCGCACTAGCGCACCCAGCAAGTCTGGAGTGTGCTGTGTCCGTGTGACCGGGGACACAGAGTACCTGTAATGGTGCAGGGCCAAATCCCTGAACGGTACTCCAGCTCCGTATCCAGCAGGTTCAAATGGGTCTGTGGATGGAGCCCGGCGTCAGAGCTTTGAGGCCGGCAGGATCCCACTTCCTCAGAGCCCCCCAGGGGGATGTGGAAGGAAAGCAGCATGTGGGCTCCAGCCTCCGTACCAGCAATAGGTACCTCAACCTTACAACACCATCAACGGGTGAGAAGGGAGCATGCTGGGGGCCCTATATGGGCCCTCTTTTCTTCCATCCGAAATAGTCAGCAGCTACTGCTGACTAAAATCTGTGGAGCTATGCATGGATGTCTGACCTCCTTCGCACAAAGCTTGAAAACTGGAGAACCCGTGATATCACGGGGGGGTATAGCCAGAAGGGGAGGGGCCTTGCACTTTTTAGTGTAGTGCTTTGTGTGGCCTCCGGAGGGCAGTAGCTATACCCCAATCGTCTGGGTCTCCCAATAGAGCGCTGAAGAAAGGATAACGTGTATCCTTAATACGTTTGGAGAAAACGCTTATCTGGTAAGCGTGGTGTTCCTGGACTGCTTCTCTGAAGTCAGCGTGGCCAGAAAAATACTCAATATACGTTTGAGCTACTGAAATGGGACTTCTCCTGCTGTGAAGCTGACTCCTCCGCTGGGGGAGCTGAGGGAGAAAGATCCAACATTCCATTGATGGACGCTATAGGATCATTCCTTAAGGCGTCACCATCCGGTGTATCCGGATTGAGAGCGTTGTCAGGATCAAAGTCCTGATGAGCTACGTCTGCGTCATCATACAGAGAGCCTCCTGGGACCCCCCCCGGGGAACCGATTTTATTCCCAATGAGGGTGGCCAGGGAGCAATGATTTGCCCATGGCCTGTCCGGACTGCAAGTCTCTATCCCAATTCAACTCCATCCCTGTCCTTGGACAGGGTTGACAGGTGGTTCCTTTGGCCACGTCTAGTAGAGACCCCGGCTGACCAAGTGCTCCAGGGGAGCATTGCACACAATGGGGTTCAGTGCCGTGGAACAGTATCACATGCAGTAAAAACAGCATCGAAAGCCTGTGTTGCTTATATGCTGCTGCCGACTAGCCATCTAGGACATAGAGCCAAGAATGGCGACCGTACAATGCAATGTATAGCATACAAGCATAAAGTACAAGAAACACTGCAGCACATGCAATACAAGCAGCATAGAAAGCCTGTGCCTTGGCACCCCTGCTTTTCTGCTGCTGTAGACTAGCCATCTAGGGGAATATAGCCCAGAATATCGACCATACAGTGCAATGTATAGCATACAAGCATAAGTACAAATGAACACTGCAACCCCTGCAATACAAGCAGCATAGAAAAAACCTGTGCCTCAGCACCCCTGCTTTTCTGCTGCTGTAGCCTAGTCATTCTAGGCGAAAATAGCCCAGACTAGCGACCGTACAGTGCAGTGTATAGCATACAAGCATAAATACACATGAACACATCAGTACATGCCAATACAAGCAGCATAGAAAGCCTGTGCCTTAGCACCCCTGCTTTCCTGCTGCTGATGTGTCGCCATCTAAGAGGGCATATAGCCAAAAATAGCGACCTATGCAGTGTAAGCATAAAAATACAAATGGACAACTGCGGTATTTAGTGGGGTCAGCACTTCAGGTGCCGCTTACCGCCCGCCTATAAGCGGGTGTGTGGTCGCCCTAGTCCTGTGCCTGGTCGCCCAGAGTCCGCTCTCTCAGCTCGGACTGCAGGAATGGCTGCCGGCGTCTTCTCCAGCTCGTGTGAGTAGGGGCGGGCCGTGGGCGTGCCCCCAAGTCAGAGCGGGAAACCGGCGTCCCACAGTGTCCAGTGAGAGGGCTGGAGCATGTAAATAAGGCTCCAGCCCTCGGCGCTGCTGATTGTACAGCGTCTCTCCCCTACCCTGATTGACAGGGTGGGGGCGGGAACGAAGCGGAGCTAGGCCGCAAAAGCCGGGGACTGGATTTATAAGCGCCGCCGCCGTAAAAGCGCGGTCGGCGCTAAGTCCCCGGCGCACTACAAGTCCCAGCCGCGCCGCCGCTCCCGGAGCGTCCGGCGCGGTAGTTCCCCATACATAAAGTCACTCAGCTAGGCTGCAGTGACTGTAACCCTTTACTGTCCCCGGCGCACTAGCACACCCAGCAAGTCTGGAGTGTGCTGTGCCTGTGTGTACGGGGACACAGAGTACCTGAATGGTGCAGGGCCATGTCCCTGAACGGTACCCAGCTCCGTATCCAGCAGGTTCAATGGGTCTGTGGATGGAGCCCGGCCTCAGGGCTTTGGGGCCGGTAAGATCCCACTTCCTCAGAGCCCCTCAGGGGGATGTGGAAGGAAAACAGCATGTGGGCTCCAGCCGCCGTACCAGCAATAGGTACCTCAACCTTACAAACCACAAGCGGGGTGAGAAGGGAGCATGCTGGGGGCCCTATATGGGCCCTCTTTTCTTCCATCCGATATAGTCAGCAGCTACTGCTGACTAAACAGTGGAGCTATGCGTGGATGTCTGACCTCCTTCGCACAAAGCAGAAAACTGGTGAGCCAGTGATCCCACTGGGGGTGTATAGCCAGAAGGGGAGGGGCCTTACACTTTTTAGTGTAATGCTTTGTGTGGCCTCCGGAGGCAGTAGCTATACACCCAATCGTCTGGGTCTCCCAATAGAGCGCCGAAGAAATGCTAATTAAAGGGAACCTGTCACCACTTTTTTGGCGTATAAGCTGCAACCACCACCACCGGGCTCTTCTATATAGCATTCTAACATGCTGTATATATAAGAGCACAGGCCACTGTGTAGAACATAAAAATCACTTTATAATACTCACCTAACGGTCGTGCGGTTGGCCATATGGGCTTCTCAGTTCTCCGGCACCGCCTCTTTTGGCCATCTTTGTTTTCCTTCTCTAGCCGCGGTGCATGACGCATCCGACGTCATATACACACTCGCCGGCATTCAGGTCCTGAGCAGGCGCACTTTGATCTGCCCAGAGCAGATCGAAATATTATAGTGCGCCTGCGCAGGACCGGCGCGTGAGTATAACAGACGCGTCATGTACACAGGCTTCAGAAAGAGGACGAAGATGGCCGAAAGAGGAGGCGCCGGCACCAGAGGACAGAGACGCCCATATGGCCAACCGCATGACCATTAGGTAAGTATTATAAAGTGTTTATGTTCTCACAGCGGCCTGGGCTCTTATACACAGCATGTTAGAATACTGTATATAAGAGCCCACTGGCAAAAATTAACTGTAAATATAGAAGTAACAAGATTTAAAATAATCAATATATGCGATAAAATCTATACATTGACAGATTATTGCCGAATCTCTTGCATTGCAATCACATACCCAGAACTGCACATTACATTGACAGGAGGTGCGGATTTCTTTCATTTTGGTTGTTTGTTGTCCAATGCGGTTTTTATTTTTTTTATTTTTTTTTTTTGTTAACAAAATAATGGTGACTCAAGTTATTTTTTGCAGACCTAAGGCAAAGAGAGGCAAATCTGTTTTGTGTAAGTACCCAACTGAATGGCGTTGACTTCTTAAAGAGTTGTTGCACTACTTCGAATAGACCATGAAAAAAAAAATAAAATAAAAAATTGCTGTGGGTCAGACATCCATCATCCCCACCTATCAGCTGTGCTTATTGCCGGAGAACAGCACAGCTCCTTTAATTTTTGATCTGTAGTACCTTGCAGCAGCCGCTACAATCTTCCGGGTGTTGGACCATTTGTGGCCTGATATTGATTATCTATCCAGGAATAAGTCACCAATATAAACACATTGGAACAACCTCTTACTATGTGGATGGGCTCTCACAAGTTGATCAAAATGTGTGCTGGGAAGGGCACATTTACATATACAGTGTGTCCACCCATATCCTGTCCACCGCCATTAACTTGAGAACGGCGGCAGCTATAGGCATAGAAGTGTCTAGGTATTGTAAAGTATCCATGTGCTACGCAATGAAACCACATATAGCGCCACCTGGTGGAAAACAACGGAGTTAGCATGTTTATCTCAAAAACGGAACGAGATAGAGAAAAAAAGTGAATTACAAAGTTGTAGGGCATCAACAATTCAATACGAATCCACACCTTGCATACAGAAATGCTATGATTAGAACGTGTAAAACTCATAAAACTGCGGACGTGAAGCGATACCTCATGGAGACGTTCCGACAAGTCATTGGGTATGGTGGCTGCATAGAGTGGCCTCCACGCTCACCTGACCTGACCCCATTGGACTTCTTTCTGTGAGGTCACATCAAACAGCAGGTGTATGAGACCCCTCCACCAACATTGCAGGACCTATGACGACGTATCACAAATGCTTGTGCAGTCTTCCCAATTTTTTCTTACAATACATTTATTGTTTTTAGGTTTCAAATGTCTCCCATGTTATCTCTAATCCGTTTATCTTTTTTACATTTAGATCACTGCCTGAAATCCCACCTGGTCCCAGTAAATAGCTGTTAATCCTCAGCGTTCTTCTCCAGCACTGACACTACCACACAAGCGCAGTAGCTCTCCCGGTCACAGAACTCACTGCGCAATCGCGGCTTGCGTTCCACCACATTACTTCTTGTGTTCCCCACACAGGAAGCAGGATGTCACGTGGAACGCCGGACGCCTCCTTAAAGCACTCGGCACTTCACCGCTGCTCACTGTCCCATGCATCTCCTGGCGTCCAAGGTAAGCGAGCAGCTCCCACTAACACCAATGATTAGCTCCCACAGATACCTGTACCAATGAGCATATAGTTTAATACTCCCTTATTATTTCCCCCTCCTTCAGGCTGGAATACCCTTACATTGGCCACTATCCTAGTTATGTCCCCTGGTCTGGGCAATCTCTTTTGGTCATTTATACCTTGTCCCTATACTTACCTCTCTATTCATCACACTACAGGTCGCTCCCACGGCTATTCCAGATAACAAGCAGTCTGATCGTACGTATCAAGTGACAACAGGTTTCTGACATTTAACCCACGGTGTGCCGATACCCAGTGATCCCATTATAAATTGACCTGTGGACTTACACACACACACACACACACACACACACACACATATACACACACACACACACACACACATATACACATTACTAGGACTTTTCCTGGACCCCTAAGTGTACAAATATACTATTTTATAATATTACGTCATTATTACATGTATTACTGGCTTTGATATGCTTTGGTGATCTAGATACTCCTATAAGCATGTTGTTACATGGAGTACTGCTCGTTACACCACTGACGCATTACATCATCTCACCCTCCTGGCCGGGTCCTTCCTAGGTAATAACCCTTTCACTCTGTTTGCCCATATGTTCTTTCCTTGTCATAACATATATACGTTCTTCCCCATAGGACAATATTTCAATCTGCCACATCACACTGGCATCCTCTTATTCTTCCCCATATACATGTGTTACAGTTAGGTCCAGAAATATTTGGACAGTGACACAAGTTTTGTTATTTTAGCTGTTTACAAAAACATGTTCAGAAATACAATTATACATATATAATATGGGCTGAAAGTGCACACTCCCAGCTGCAATATGAGAGTTTTCACATCCAAATCGGAGAAAGGGTTTAGGAATCATAGCTCTGTAATGCATAGCCTCCTCTTTTTCAAGGGACCAAAAGTAATTGGACAAGGGACTCTAAGGGCTGCAATTAACTCTGAAGGCGTCTCCCTCGTTAACCTGTAATCAATGAAGTAGTTAAAAGGTCTGGGGTTGATTACAGGTGTGTGGTTTTGCATTTGGAAGCTGTTGCTGTGACCAGACAACATGCGGTCTAAGGAACTCTCAATTGAGGTGAAGCAGAACATCCTGAGGCTGAAAAAAAAAGAAAAAATCCATCAGAGAGATAGCAGACATGCTTGGAATAGCAAAATCAACAGTCGGGTACATTCTGAGAAAAAAGGAATTGACTGGTGAGCTTGGGAACTCAAAAAGGCCTGGGCGTCCACGGATGACAACAGTGGTGGATGATCGCCGCATACTTTCTTTGGTGAAGAAGAACCCGTTCACAACATCAACTGAAGTCCAGAACACTCTCAGTGAAGTGGGTGTATCTGTCACTAAGTCAACAGTAAAGAGAAGACTCCATGAAAGTAAATACAAAGGGTTCACATCTAGATGCAAACCATTCATCAATTCCAAAAATAGACAGGCCAGAGTTAAATTTGCTGAAAAACACCTCATGAAGCCAGCTCAGTTCTGGAAAAGTATTCTATGGACAGATGAGACAAAGATCAACCTGTACCAGAATGATGGGAAGAAAAAAGTTTGGAGAAGAAAGGGAACGGCACATGATCCAAGGCACACCACATCCTCTGTAAAACATGGTGGAGGCAACGTGATGGCATGGGCATGCATGGCTTTCAATGGCACTGGGTCACTTGTGTTTATTGATGACATAACAGCAGACAAGAGTAGCCGGATGAATTCTGAAGTGTACCGGGATATACTTTCAGGTCAGATTCAGCCAAATGCCGCAAAGTTGATTGGACGGCGCTTCATAGTACAGATGGACAATGACCCCAAGCATACAGCCAAAGCTACCCAGGAGTTCATGAGTGCAAAAAAGTGGAACATTCTGCAATGGCCAAGTCAATCACCAGATCTTAACCCAATTGAGCATGCATTTCACTTGCTCAAATCCAGACTTAAGACGGAAAGACCGACAAACAAGCAAGACCTGAAGGCTGCGGCTGTAAAGGCCTGGCAAAGCATTAAGAAGGAGGAAACCCAGCGTTTGGTGATGTCCATGGGTTCCAGACTTAAGGCAGTGATTGCCTCCAAAGGATTCGCAACAAAATATTGAAAATAAAAATATTTTGTTTGGGTTTGGTTTATTTGTCCAATTACTTTTGACCTCCTAAAATGTGGAGTGTTTGTAAAGAAATGTGTACAATTCCTACAATTTCTATCAGATATTTTTGTTCAAACATTCAAATTAAACGTTACAATCTGCACTTGAATTCTGTTGTAGAGATTTAATTTCAAATCCAATGTGGTGGCATGCAGAGCCCAACTCGCGAAAATTGTGTCACTGTCCAAATATTTCTGGACCTAACTGTATTGCAATGATAGGTGGGTTCAGTATATTTAATTGTTCATACAATTTTAATACTTCATAACCATGCTAGATGTTATATCTTAATCTGACCTCTCAGTTTTGTGCATTTAAACTTATATTTTTTTCTGTTCAGGCAAATTCCACAATCACGTTGTGCCCTTATAGCATATGTCTTATGCCTTCATACCCTTTTATAGGTACGTGCTTTTTCTCATACCAAGCTCATGATCCCTTTTCACGATATCCTGTACTTCAAGTGATTGCGATTATTTTATCTACTAATTGTGTATATACCTTGTAAAAGTGAACAATTGTATATGACGCAATGCTGTATATTTGTGTTTGTAGCACTTCATTAACCTTAATGAGACTGATACGTTTCTATTTTTGTACATTTTCTGATTATGTACCTCTGTTTTGTATTGTACACAGTATTACCCTGACAAAAGCTCGGTGAGCTGAAACGTCGGTTACTATTTTTTCTATTTTGCCTTACGGTAAATATCTGCAGGTGATTTTATTGTATCAAGTCTAATTTTTTTTTGAGTGTGCCGAAACTATTCTTACACATCTAACCTGCACCAGTCATTGCACTGGTTGCCCATTCACTACAGAGTAAAATATAGACCAATCACTCTCACCCACAAAGCTCTCCAGTTATGCACCATCCTACATTTCTTCCCACATCTTTGTCTATCACCTTACCCGTGCCCTCCATTCCGCTAATAACCCAAGACTAACATCCTAAATAATTCGAACCGCCTACTGCCCTCTTAAAGTCTTCTTGCGTGCTGCACTAATTCTATGGAATGCACTACCAAGGACAATTCAATTACATCCCAATACCCACAGTTTAAGAGTGCCATAAAAGAAGGATTTTTGTATACTCACCGTAAAATCTCTTTCTCTAAGTCTTCATTGGGGGACACAGGACCATGGGTGTATGCTGCTGTGACTAGGAGGCTGACACTAAGTAGACATAAAAAAAGTTAGCTCCTCCCTAGCAGTTTACACCCTGAGCCGGAGGCGGACCCATGCCAGTTTAGTGTACAAGCAGTAGTAGGAGAAACCTGAACAACCATAACTAATCAAGGTAATAACAAGAAACACACAGTATCTTATCTAAACCTATACTGATATATATATATATATATATATATATATATAACATAAATAAGTTAAATAAGCCGGGTACAGAAGAACGTGTTTCCATAAAGAACCAGTAACATCCGGCAACTAAGAGCAACCCAATATCCAAACAGGGTGGGTGCTGTGTCCCCCAATGAAGACTCAGAGAAAGATTTTACGGCGAGTACATAAAAATCCTTCTTTCTCTATCGCTTTCATTGGGGGACACAAGACCATGGGACGTCCAAAAGCAGTCCCTGGGTGAGTACAGGAGTAATCATACAGACTCAAAACATATCCAAAACTCTGTAAGAATGCTCGGTGCAAAAGTAAACCTGCCTATCAGAGGTGTGCGACAGCCCCTTGCTGTATCCTGGAAACCCTGGAAAAGGTAAGAAAAGCTTGGCTACGCGGCGGCTCTGTAGACTTGCTTGGCTGACGCCTGGCGTCTGATTGTCCTAGACGCCCCAATTGCACAGGTGGAAAGGTTTTTACACCCCTCGGAGAAAACCTGACTCTAATCCTGTAGGCCTCTGAAATGGTCGGCCTGATCCAATTCGCCGTAGGTAGCCTTGGACGCCAGCAAGCCCCTCCTGGGTCCAGTAGACAGGATGAATAGGCAGTCCAAGATGCAGAAGGGCGCGGATCTCGAAACGTAACTCCTCCGAGCTCGCACTAGATCCGGTGTAAGCCGTGACCTCACCAAGGATCAAATGGAGGCTGGACCGAAGGATGGAAGCACAATCACCTCATTCAGATACTACTTCCGGTAGGAAGAAGGGAATTTTGTTACTTACCGTAAATTCCTTTTCTTCTAGCTCTTATTGGGAGACCCAGACGATTGGGGTATAGCTACTGCCCTCTGGAGGCCACACAAAGCACTACATCAAAAGTGCAAGGCCCCTCCCCCTCTGGCTATACCCCCCCCGTGATATCACGGGTTCTCCAGTTTTAGTGCCAAAGCAAGAAGGAGGAAGCCAATAACTGGTTTAAACAAATTAACTCCGAATAACATCGGAGAACTGAAAAACCGTTCAACATGAACAACATGTGTACCCGCAAACAACAAAAAACATCCCGAAGGACAACAGGGCGGGTGCTGGGTCTCCCAATAAGAGCTAGAAGAAAAGGAATTTACGGTAAGTAACAAAATTCCCTTCTTCTTCAGCGCTCTATTGGGAGACCCAGACGATTGGGACGTCCAAAAGCTGTCCCTGGGTGGGTAAAGAAATACCTCATGTTAGAGCTGCAAAACAGCCCTCCCCTACGGGGGTGTCACTGCCGCCTGCAGGACTCTTCTACCTAAGCTGGCATCCGCCGAAGCATAGGTATGCACCTGATAATGCTTGGTGAAAGTGTGCAGACTGGACCAGGTAGCTGCCTGGCACACCTGTTGAGCCGAAGCCTGGTGACGAAATGCCCAGGACGCACCCACGGCTCTGGTTGAGTGGGCTTTTAGCCCTGAAGGAACCGGAAGCCCCGCAGAACGGTAGGCCTCTAGAATTGGTTCTTTGATCCATCGAGCCAGGGTGGCTTTAGAAGCCTGCAACCCCTTGCGCGGACCAGCGACAAGGACAAAAAGTGCATCGGCACGGCGCATGGGCGCCGTGCGGGAAATGTAGATTCTGAGTGCTCTCACCAGATCTAGCAAACGTAAGTCCTTTTCATACCGGTGAACCGGATGAGGACAAAAAGAAGGCAAGGATATATCCTGATTAAGATGAAAAGAGGATACGACCTTAGGGAGAAACTCCGGAATAGGGCGCAGCACTACCTTGTCCTGGTGGAACACCAGGAAGGGAGCCTTGGATGACAGAGCTGCCAGCTCAGACACTCGCCGAAGCGATGTGATCGCAACAAGAAACGCCACTTTCTGTGACAGCCGAGAAAAGGAAACTTCCTTCAGAGGCTCGAAGGGCGGCTTCTGGAGAGCAACTAGTACCCTGTTCAGATCCCATGGATCTAACGGCCGCTTGTACGGGGGCACAATATGACAGACCCCCTGCAGGAACGTGCGCACCTTAGAAAGACGTGCTAGACGCTTCTGAAAAAACACGGATAGTGCCGAAACTTGCCCTTTAAGGGAGCTGAGCGACAAGCCCTTTTCTAACCCCGATTGCAGGAAGGAAAGAAACTTGGGCAATGCAAATGGCCAGGGAGACACTCCCTGAGCAGAGCACCAGGATAAGAAAATCTTCCACGTTCTGTGGTAGATCTTAGCCGAATTCGACTTTCTAGCTTGTCTCATTGTGGCAACGACTCCTTGAGATAATCCTGCAGATGCTAGGATCCAGGACTCAATGGCCACACAGTCAGGTTCAGGGCCGCAGAATTCTGATGGAAAAACGGCCCTTGGGACAGTAAGTCTGGTCGGTCTGGCAGTGACCACGGTCGACCGATCGTGAGATGCCACAGATCCGGATACCACGACCTCCTCGGCCAGTCTGGAGCGACGAGTATGATGCGGCTGCACTCGGATCTGATCTTGCGTAGCACTCTGGGCAAGAGCGCCAGAGGCGGAAACACGTATGGGAGCTGAAACTGCGACCAATCTTGAACCAAGGCGTCTGCCGCCAGAGCTCTTTGATCGCGCGACCTCGCCATGAATGCCGGGACCTTGTTGTTGTGCCGGGATGCCATTAGGTCGACGTCCGGCACTCCCCAGCGGCGACAGATTTCCTGAAACACGTCCGGGTGAAGGGACCATTCCCCTGCGTCCATGCCCTGGCGACTGAGGAAGTCTGCTTCCCAGTTTTCTACGCCTGGGATGTGAACCGCGGATATGGTGGATGCTGTGTCCTCCACCCACATTAGAATGCGCCGGACTTCTTGGAAGGCTTGCCGACTGCGCGTCCCTCCTTGGTGGTTGATGTATGCCACCGCTGTGGAGTTGTCCGATTGGATTCGGATCTGCTTCCCTTCCAGCCACTGTTGGAAGGCCAGTAGAGCAAGATACACTGCTCTGATCTCCAGAACATTGATCTGAAGGGTGGACTCCTGCGGAGTCCACGTCCCCTGAGCCCTGTGGTGGAGAAATACCGCTCCCCACCCTGACAGACTCGCATCTGTCGTGACTACTGCCCAGGATGGGGGCAGGAAGGATCTTCCCTGAGACAATGAGGTGGGAAGGAGCCACCATTGTAGGGAGTCCTTGGCCGTCTGGGAAAGCGAGACTTTCCTGTCCAGTGACGTTGACTTCCCGTCCCATTGGCGGAGAATGTCCCATTGAAGTGGGCGCAGATGAAATTGCGCAAAGGGAACTGCTTCCATGGCTGCCACCATCTTCCCTAGGAAATGCATGAGGCGCCGCAAGGGATGCAACTGGCCCTGCAGAAGAGATTGCACCCCTGTCTGTAGTGACCGCTGCTTGTTCAGCGGAAGCTTCACTATCGCTGCTAGAGTATGAAACTCCATGCCAAGATACGTTAGTGATTGAGTCGGTGATAGGATCGACTTTGGAAAGTTGATGATCCATCCGAAAGACTGTAGGGTCTCCAGCGTAGCATTCAGGCTGTGCTGACATGCCTCTTGAGAGGGAGCTTTGACCAATAAATCGTCTAGGTAAGGGATCACCGAGTGTCCCTGCGAGTGCAAGACTGCTACCACCGCCGCCATGACCTTGGTGAAGACCCGTGGAGCTGTCGCCAGACCAAATGGCAGAGCTACGAACTGAAAATGGTCGTCTCCTATCACAAAACGTAGAAAACGTTGATGTTCTGTAGCAATTGGCACGTGGAGATAAGCATCTTTGATGTCTATTGAGGCAAGGAAGTCTCCTCTGGACATTGAGGCAATGACAGAACGCAGGGTTTCCATCCGGAACTTCCTGGCGTGCACATGATTGTTGAGCCGTTTTAGGTCCAGAACAGGACGGAACGAGCCGTCCTTTTTTGGAACCACAAAGAGATTGGAGTAAAACCCTTGCCCTTGTTCCTGAGGAGGGACTGGGATCACCACTCCTTCCGCTCTTAGGGAGTCCACCGCCTGCAGCAGAGCATCTGCTCGGTCTGGATGTGGGGAGGTTCTGAAGAACCGAGCTGGAGGACGAGAATTGAACTCGATTCTGTACCCGCGAGACAAAATGTCCGTCACCCATCGGTCTTTGACCTGTGACATCCAAATGCCGGAAAAGCGGGAGAGCCTGCCCCCGACCGGCGATGCGGAGGGAGGGGGCTGGAAGTCATGAGGTAGCCGCTTTGGAAGCGGTACCTCCATTTGCTTTCTTGGGGCGTGTGTGAGTCCGCCACGAATCTGAGTTTCTTTGCGTCCTCTGAGTCCCTTTGGACGAGGTAAATGGTGTCTTGCCCGAACCTCGAAAGGACTGAAACCTCTGCTGCCACTTTTTCTGCTGAGGTTTGGTTGTTCTGGGTTGTGGTAAAGAGGAGTCTTTACCCTTGGACTGCTTAATGATATCAGCCAATGGCTCGCCAAACAGTCTCTCTCTAGATAAAGGCAAACTGGTTAAACATTTTTTGGAACCAGCATCTGCTTTCCAGTCCTTTAACCACAAGGCTCTGCGCAAAACTACCGAATTGGCGGACGCCATTGAGGTGCGACTGGTAGATTCTAGGACCGCATTGATAGCGTAAGACGCAAACGCCGACATCTGCGTGGTAAGATGCGCCACTTGCGGCACTGCTGGATGTATGATAGCATCCACTTTTGCTAAGCCAGCTGAAATAGCCTGGAGTGCCCATACGGCTGCGAATGCCGGAGCAAACGACGCGCCGATAGCTTCATAGACAGATTTTAACCAAAGGTCCATCTGTCTGTCATTGGCATCTTTAAGTGAAGCGCCATCCTCCACTGCCACTATGGACCTAGCTGCGAGTTTGGAAATCGGGGGGTCTACCTTTGGACACTGTGTCCAGCGCTTGACCACCTCAGGGGGGAAAGGGAAACGCGTATCTTTAGATCGTTTAGAGAAACGCCTTTCTGGGTGAGCGTCGTGCTTCTGGATTGATTCTCTGAAATCAGAGTGATCCAAGAAAGCACTCAATTTACGCTTGGGATAAAGGAAACGAAACTTCTCCTGCTCTGCCGCTGCCTCTTCTGCTGAAGGGGCTGGGGGAGAAATATCCAACAGCCTATTGATGGCTGAGATAAGGTCGTTTACCATGGCATCCCCATCAGGGGTATCCAGGTTGAGAGGGGTTCCAGGAATGGATTCCTGATCACTCTCATCAGACACATCACAGGGAGACTGATTGCGCTGAGACCCTGAGCAGTGTGATGACGTCGAGGGTCTTTCCCAGCGAGCTCGCTTAGGGTGGCTGGGGCTATCATCTGAGTCATAATCCTCGGCCTGTGAAGCCGGGGACCCCCCTGTGGGCTGGATTAATTCCAAGTGAGGGGGACCTGAGGACAGAGGCCTCGCCGTGCCCAAAGACTGAGCCCCATGCATAGATTGCAAGGTTTCAAGGATTTTTGCCATAGACAGAGACATATTATCAGCAAAAACTGCAAAGTCTGTCCCTGTCACCGGGGCAGAACTTACAAGCGTCTCAGCCTGGGTCACTACCTCTCCTGACTCCGGCTGGCGAAGCAGCACCGGGTCGGAGCATTGCACACAATGGGAGCCTGCTGGTAGATCAGCCCCACATGCAGCACACGCAGTACACACAGCCCTGGCCTTGGCCGCCTTGCGTTTTGAGGATGGCATGTTGCTGCTTCCACAGAGTGATCTGGGAGAGCAGCCAGAAGCGACCTCACAGTGCAAGAAAAACAATATCTATATATCTGTACACAGTACACCGATACACCGTGAGGCACTAGAGGGACCAGCACAGAAAAATCGCTTACCGCCCGCTTAAAAAGCGGGTGTGTGGTCGCCAGATAGCCCCTAGTCCAGGTCTCCCCGAGCCTTGCGTCCTTCCTCCAGCCAGACTGTATGTAATGGCTGCCGGCGTCCTGAGAGGAAGGGGGGCGGGCCCTGGGCGTTCCTGGCTAAGAGCGGGAAGCCTGCTTCCCTCTGTGCCTAGTGTGAGGGCTGGAGCATGTAAATCAGGCTCCAGCCCTCGTCGCTGCTAGCGAACAGCGTCTCTCCCCTACCCTGAATGACAGGGTGGGGGCGGGAACAAATCGGAGCTGCCGGCGTCCTAGGCCCAAAAAGCCGGGGACTCAATTTATAACCGCCGCCGCCGTAAAAGCGCGGACGGCGGATCCCCGGCGCACCACAAGTCACAGCAGCGCCGCCCGGTCCAGAGGGGGTCGGCGCTGCGTTCCCATACACAAAAAATCCCCCAGTAATCTGTAGGGACACTAACTCCAACGTTGCGGTCCCCGGCGCACTACAACACCCAGCCAGCCCGGAGTGTGTGTGCCTGCCGGGGACACAGAGTACCTGTATGATGCAGGGCCTGTCCCTGATCGTACTCCTGCTCCGAATCCATCAGGTTCTAATGGGTCTGTGGATGGAGCCCGGCATCAGAGCTGAGAGGCCGGCAGGATCCCACTTCCACAGAGCCCTACCAGGGGATGTGGAAGGAAAACAGCATGTCAGGCTCCAGCCCTGTACCAGCAATAGGTACCTCAACCTTACAACACCATCCAGGGGTGAGAAGGGAGCATGCTGGGGACACTATATGTGTCCTCTTTTCTTCCATCCGAAATAGTCAGCAGCTACTGCTGACTAAAATCTGTGGAGCTATGCATGGAATGTCTGACCTCCTTCGCACACAAAGCTAAAACTGGAGAACCCGTGATATCACGGGGGGGGTATAGCCAGAGGGGGAGGGGCCTTGCACTTTTGATGTAGTGCTTTGTGTGGCCTCCAGAGGGCAGTAGCTATACCCCAATCGTCTGGGTCTCCCAATAGAGCGCTGAAGAAAAAACCTGAGACGGGTGCCAAACAATCTCGTCTTGGTGAAAAAAAACAAGAAAAAAAAAAATGACCCGCATGAGAGTGCTGACAGAGCAGACCTTCCTCCGGTTGAAGTGACTGTCCTCAACCAAGCCACCTTCCCGGATAGGCGTGAGATTGAGGATCGAACTGAGCTAATTGACGAGACCCTAGAGCCAAGCTGGAGGTCCCATGGTTCTAGCGGGGAACGATCTAGTGGTGCCAGATGGACGACTCCTTGGATGAACGTCCTGACTTGCGGCCGAGCTGCAAGATTTCTCTGGAAAAGAGAGATAGAGCCGACACCTGCCCTTTGAAGGTTGCTGGCGAGAGACCCGCCTGTAAGCCTGAGTGTAGGAAGGCCAGTAACCCTGGGAGTGAGAGATCCAGTGTAGATGAGTTGACGTTGACCTCACACTCTTGAAAGGAGGCCTTTCCGGTGCGGTAGTAGATGTTTGAAGACGGAGGCTTCTGAGTTCTGACCATGGTCTGTAACCCCTGTGGGGTAAAGCCTGCCTGGGCTAGTAGCCATGGTTCCACAGCCATGCAGTCAAATTGAGAACCCCTGAATATTGATGGCAGAGAGGACTTTGCGACAGGGAGGTTCAGACGATCTGGAAGCCACCAAGGGGTGTCTGATGAGCTGCGTGAGTTCTGCGAACAACGCTTGCCTGGGTCAATCCATGGCAATGAGAGTCACTGGGATGCCCTCTGCTCTGAGTTTCTTGAGGACTCTTGTGACTTGATTGTGGAATCGAAAAGCCATCAGGTCCACATTCGGAATATCTCATCTGAGGCAGATCCATTCGAAAGCCTCTCTGTTGAGGGATCATTCGCCTGCCGCCAGACCTTGCTGATATAGTCTGCTGTCCAATTCTCCACGGCGGGGAAAATGATTGCGGACAAAATCTGGAGTGGTGAGGCTATGCCCACTGTAAGATCTTCTTCACCTAGGTCATCGCCATGACGCTCCTTGTTCCGCCCAGGTGATGACCGACTGGATTCTGGATGGCGATTCTTGTATGAAGGGCTGAAAAAAATCTGTAGGGCTTGAAGAAAAAAAACTCTGATCCCTAAACAAAAATTGATAGGCAGACGGCTCTCCTGGGAGGACCACCGACCGTGAGCCGTGTGTTTCGGAACACCGCTCTCCAGTCAGAAGACTGGTCTCGGTGGTGACTGCCTGCCAGTGTACTGGTATGAAAGACATTCCACTGGACCGATGAGGGCCGCTGGTCCACTATAAAAGCGAGCGGCGGGTTCTCCGAGTCAGTTGTATCTTGCAATTCAAGGTGAATAGAGAATTGCCCATCTGTTCGGCCAAGTCAGCATGAAGGAGACGAAGGTGGAAGCGGCAAACGGAACCGCCTCTATTGCCGCCACCATCCGACTGAGGGCTCTCCGGCTTGGAGTGACGGAGGATCTGGAGGTCTCTTTGGAGGGACACACGTCCTTGGATGGTATCAATCTCCATGCCTAAACAGGTAATCCTGCTGGCCAGGGCCAGAGAGGGCATCTTCCGATTGATGAGCTAGCCGAGTCGGGACAGGATATCGATGGTGATCTGAACACTTAGGAGACAGTCGTCAAAAAGAAGAACCCCTGATCAACCAGGCGACCAGATACGGAATCACCAAAAATGAACGTCTGCTATTGCAAGACGCAGGAACATCTGTGCTGTTGGCAAATTAGGTGCGACCTGTAAGTCCGACGATAGACCTGCTGAAAAACTATTATGTACCCTGAGTCCAGCATCTCTCCGACCCAGGCGTCCGAGATCCAAGTCCGCCAGACGTGATTGAGATGAGACAGGCGCCCCCTCCCTCCACCTGGTCTGCGCCCGCGCGCAACGACAAAGTCATCTTGCGGGGTAGCACTGTGATCCGGACGTAGTCGTCGATGGCTGGCGTGGCTGAGAAACGCCAGAAAAAGGCATGCGTTGAGGTACGGAATCTACCAGTTCTTCTGCGGGGACCTGGTTTTCTTGTGCGTGTGGAACCGAAGCTCCCGTGATCTCGTCGATAACCTGATCCAGCCAGTCCCCAAACAAACGACCTCTTGTACAGGGGAGGGCTGTAACTGATATCCTAGAAGCCGCGTCCACATACTAGGCTCTGAGCCAGATCGCCCGACAGATGGTCCCTGTGCTGCTAGCCGCTTTCACTGGGCGGTAAGCTGCTGACACAGATGCGATGAGTATGTACTCACCAGTTAGAGCAAACTGTGTGCCAGGTTGTGAACTCCAGATTGCTCGATCTTGCGCAAAGAACCCGCTGTGGAGGTTATCGGACCCGGACATCATGGATGCTGCCAGCTAGATGGCGGCGAGAGCAGTAGGAGTACCGTGTCTGCCGTCTGAAGAAGAACTGAACGGGCAACTCTCCCGGTGTTTTGATCTGTGGCGTCTCGGAGCGATGACCCGTGCGGGAGAGATAGTACTGGAAGATGACCGCTGGAAAAAAACAGCAGGGCGACCATAGGCGAGCCTGCCTATTCCTTCCTGAGAGCCTCAGGAAGGGGGAAAAAGAAAATCAAACGACTTACCCTTGTTGAATATCTTGACCGGTTGTCTGTGCTTGTATAGAATTTCAGCGACGACTGGATGGTCACCGAATTGCCTGTGTGCCCGCTTAACCTGTTTTAAGGAGACATGCAAGCACTAGGTATCCACAGAGTCCGTCTGGAGCTCTAGCGTATGACTTACCGCTTTGGCCGGACTATCCACCCTACCTCTGACATCAGCCCTCTGATCTGGAATCAGCATCGAGGCTGCATCCGACTCTTCCCCTGAAAAAAGGGTCGGCCGGTCTCGGGGCCGAGGAACACTCGGGGCCTGGAGGTGATGGAGATCTCCGGGAGGGCTTGAGAGGAGGCCCAGCAGGTCCTCTTCTGCGCTCCAGTGGTAGGGTCTGGATCAGACCGACTGTTGTCCAGAGCCAGCTGGACCGGGGGAGCATGGCCGGGCGCAGGAAGCGACTGCAACGCCTGCGCGATGGTCCTAGACGCCCTGGAGAGAGAGTCCACAGACTGGGATAGAGGGTCTGCCCCTCCGGATAAGGGGGCGCAGCGGAGCTCGGGTGCTGGCGGTGACATGGGGTGCAAGCCGAGCGGGGGGCGAAGCTATAAGGTGCTTAGAAAAAAAACACTAGTGACACTAGGGGGGAGACAGGAGAAAATGGGAAAAAAAAAAAAAAAAAAAAAAAATTAAAAAGAGATATCGTCTGTTCCTAAGCAGGAGCACGACTCACCCAGGTCCTGTGTCCCACCCAGGTCCGCAGAGGTCTCAGCACCTGCGGGGGCAGCATTGCTGAAGAAGAAAAGCAGCCCTTCATTTTTTTTTTTTTTTTTTTGCAGTAGGGGGGCTGGCCGGCTTGGGACCGAGCAGGACCTGCAGGGGTCATGCTTGGGAAAAAAAACACACGAGCAACACGGGGAAGCGGAGGCCTGATGGTCTGAGGTAGGCCGAAGCAGGGGACTAGATTAGTGGGCGGCCCGCCAGGAGCGCAGCGCTGAGAAGTCTTACCTGCGTTCTGCCGGTGTCGCTGTGATCCTCGGTCCCATCCTGCCTGCTGGAGAGTTGCCGAACTGCTGAGTGCTCCTGCGCTGTGTAACCACGATCCCCTGTGAACGCTGGGGAGGCTGGTGTTGCTGAGCGCTCCTGCGCTGCAGCTGAGATCCTCTCCCTGGATTCTGCATCGTAGGGGACGCTGGGAGGAATGGGGGCGTGCTGCAGCACTGAGCTGGCTGTCTCCGGGCAGAAGTCGAGGGGGGCGTGGCCGGAAAAACGCAGCGCGCAAACAGGGGGCGGAGCGCACCGGCCCGAGGTAGGCCCGAAGCCGGGAGCTAAATTAGTGAGCGGCCGCCGGGAGCGCAGCGCTGCTGGAGAAGATCCTACCTGCGTCCTGGCGGCGTCGCTCTGATCCACGGCCCCATTCTCTGATGCTGCGGCTGCCGGTGAGTCCAGTCTGCCACTGGGAGACACCAAGGGGGGGGGGGGCAAGCGCTGGGGAGCTTGGGGGAACGCTGCAGAGCGCTCCTGCGCTGCCTGAAGAAATCCACTGCCTGGGCCCAGGGTAGGAGGAAGAACGCTGGGGGAGGCCTGGTGCTGTGAGCGCTCCTGCGCTGCAGCCTGCGATTGACATCGGGTCCTGGTTAGCAGAGATCCCTCGTCGCCTCCACCAGAAGCACCCTTTGGGACGGTACCATAGGGGTCGACGGGGAGTGCGTGCCCTTAAAAATTAACCATGTCGGTCCCCAAGGAGCCCCTGGGGTGGTACCATGGGGCAGGAGGGGGATAGGGCCTGGCGTCTTGAGCCCTCAGACAACCCTGGGGATGGTACCCCGTGGGGGAAGGAGAAGGCGAGGGTTCTCTCTGATGCAGGGACTTTAACCCTGCAGAAGAGACAAAAAACCTAGAAGAGATGAGAAGGCTGAGCGGCGCCGTATAGCACGAAAAAAACGGAAAAAAGCAATAGCCTAGGCTGAGGTTGGCCCACAGAGATATGGGCCCACATCAGCCTCCTACGACACTAAGCAAAAAACTGGCATAGTCCCGCCTCCGGCTCAGGGTGTACACTGCCAGGGAGGAGCTAACTTTTTTTATGTCTACTTAGTGTCAGCCTCCTAGTCACAGCAGCATACACCATGGTCCTGTGTCCCCCAACGAAAGCGATAGAGAAAACACATTTCTTGAGACTGGCCTATCGCTTCACCTCACTTTTCTAATTATTCCCAAAATTACTCCGAAACCTGGTCCCTCGTATCATCTGTTTACACCATCCATGCACTTAATAGTCCTCTGTACCAGCACTTGTACATATTCTGGCTGCTGACTGGTTTATGCAGCGTTATTTGAATCCCCTATTATAATTGATGGCTGGACCATACAACACCAGCACTTTCTACCATTTTCCTTTTGTGCCTCCCTTATTTCCGCCTAGATTGTTAGCTTATGAGCAGGAAATTGCTTTCCAGTACAAGGGTGGAAGCATTCTGAATTAAAAAATACTAAAATCAAGTGAGAAAAATACAGATTACCAGATAAGTGCCCCCATTTAATGAGAGGAGTAAGGTTTACTAAGGGGGAATCTATCTAATATATAAAGCTCAGTGTATGTATGTCCGCTATAGGAATTTGCACCGTCGCATTTACAATCACGGAACTTTGCACAGACACCCCATGTGACCCAGGGCAGGGGGGGAGAAGAGAGAGACAGAGACAGAGACAGAGACACAGTTACTATCCCGGGCAACGCCGGGTGCTACAGCTAGTAACTCATAAATTACAAAGTCTCCCTGTGTTATACCAAGTCATCATACCTAGCAATGTTTGGTGCATATCGTTTAGTAAAGGTTGTTGTGTTTGTAGTTTTTATTTTACAACATATTACGTTCCCGTAGACTGGCGTACACCTCCAGAAATGAGCACTTATAACACCTGCAACAAAGTTTTCTAATTCGAGATTAGAAATCTAATGTGTGAAGCTAAGGAGACTGATCACTCACCAACCACAAGACGTCTATTCACATGTGAGCGACTCTCCTCCCAAGGCTTTATTTCTTTATGGACAGGTTGGGGGTAACGAGCCTCTCTATCAGGTGATGCAGCATTTCTTGAAACCTTTAGGACCGGAGGAGTTTTATTTGCAGCCGCATCCGACAATGGCTTTCTTGCATCTGAAGATATTTTAGCTTCAAGAAGAACATCCAAGTCCTGGGTGAAAGAAAAGGGATGGAAAAATGGAAGCTCAGTGGCCACTTGGCTTTTAAAGAAATAAAAAATACCAGTAGACAGACTATAAAATTATACAGATATCATACAATGGACATCTGCATTTACCTCCACCCGCTGGAGAATAGAGATAATTAGACTGGAGGCAGCGGGATCGCCTCCGGTTTCCAGCTTCGCGGTGCAGAGAGATAACTGGCGGATGATGTGTCCGAGCTCCTTATAGAAGGAGGGAATCTGCTGCTCGCCGCGTTCATTCATCTGTGCAATAAACATCTGCAGGGCGCGGATGGCTCCTCGGTGAACAGCTGCCAGTCGAGACATGGCACGAGTCTGATAGGAGGGAGAAAGACTGTAGGAGGTCTATAATATCAACTATTCTTATATCCCCATCTTAACGCCTTTGCTTCAAATAGGACACTGGCACCATAAATGTACAGCTCACTATCTGTGCCCGCATCATCAGCAGTGGGTGTAAGGCGAATATTACAGCCGATACAAGGCTGCATTGGCCATGATCAGAGAACTCCTATCCTGGAAATACAGCGCTGAAGTCAACTGTTACAACCGCACTCATGCAGTCAGACAGAGGGGGTTACTAATGACCCCAGAAGCATCCCAAAAAGTACCAATGGATTGCAACTGTACCTGTCAGCATAGAAAAAGGACCCATAGGTCCACTATGTGTATATGCCATAGGCAGGGGCTAAAGGCCATACATCACTTATAGGCACAGTACACCGCTATACAATGTGTTACAGTAGGGATTAAACAATCACCATTCATCTTTTGTGCCTCCCCTATTTCCTCATAGACTGTAAAGGCCCCGTCACACTAAGCAACATCGCTAGCAACATCGCTGCTAACGAACAACTTTTGTGACGTTGCTAGCGATGTTGCTGTGTGTGACATCCAGCAACAACCTGGCCCCTGCTGTGAGGTCGTTGGTTGTTGCTGAATGTCCTGGGCCATTTTTTAGTTGTTGCTGTCCCGCTGTGAACCACAGATCGCTGTGTGTGACAGCGAGAGAGCAACAACTGAATGTGCAGGCAGCAGAAGTCGGCTTCTGCAGAGGCTGGTAACCAATGTAAACATCGGGTAACCAAGAAGCCCTGTCCTTGGTTACCCGATATTTACCTTCGATACCAGCCTCCTCCACTCTCACTGTCAGTGCCGGCTCCTGCTCTGTGCACATGTAGCTGCAGCACACATCGGGTTAATTAACCCGATGTGTGCTGTAACTAGGAGAGCAAGGAGCCAGCGCTAAGCATTGTGCGCTGCTCCCTGCTCTGTGCACATTTAGCTGCAGCACACATCGGGTTAATTAACCCGATGTGTGCTGTAACTAGGAGAGCAAGGAGCCAGCGCTAAGCATTGTGCGCTGCTCCCTGCTCTGTGCACATTTAGCTGCAGCACACATCGGGTTAATTAACCCGATGTGTGCTGTAACTAGGAGAGCAAGGAGCCAGCGCTAAGCATTGTGCGCTGCTCCCTGCTCTGTGCACATTTAGCTGCAGCACACATCGGGTTAATTAACCCGATGTGTGCTGTAACTAGGAGAGCAAGGAGCCAGCGCTCAGTGTGCGCTGCTCCCTGCTCTCTGCACGTGTAGCTCCGTGCGGTGGTAACCAAGGTAAATATCGGGTTGGTTACCCGATATTTACCTTAGTTACCAAGCGCAGCATCTTCCACGCTGCGCTGGGGGCTGGTCACTGGTTGCTGGTGAGCTCACCAGCAACTTGTGTAGCGACGCTCCAGCGATCCCTGCCAGGTCAGGTTGCTGGTGGGATCGCTGGAGCGTCGCAGTGTGACATCTCACCAGCAACCTCCTAGCAACTTACCAGCGATCCCTATCGTTGTTGGGATCGCTGGTAAGTTGCTTAGTGTGACTGGACCTTTAGCTTACGAGCAAGGCCCTCACTCCTCCTGGTATCTTAATTTTGTTATTTTGTATTGTCGCATATTGTCTATACATGTCCCCTCTTTAATTGTAAAGCGCTGCGGAATATGTTGGCGCTATAGAAATAAAACATAATAAATAATATTATTATTATTTATTATTAGAAGGTCAAATGCCCTAAAGGCAAGTTACACCTCTCAATGAGGTTACACAAAAATAATTAAAGAAAAAATAAATAAATAAAATCTATGCATTTGATATCGTTATACACATACCAACATAGAAAATATAGTAAAGTCATTTATACCACAAAAAAAAAAAAATAAAAAAAAATCAATGTTTGAGCGAGGTGCAGTTCTTTCCAATTCCCTCCTCAAGCAAAACAAAATGCAAGCTTTTTAATATATGTTAGCTCTACCTCAAACTAAAGCTATAAATTTCATATTGTGACGGAAAAATAAAAGAAAAAACTCATTAGTACACAGAAAATAAGCGTGACCTCGATAGGTTAAAGGAAAACTTTACAAACAGAAGTGGTACAATGCTCATTTGTGTGGGCCCCAATCCTAAAGCTTGACCACCCCAGCGTACATGTCAGTCTCCGCTCTACTTACCTTCTTTGCGTGTTTAATTTTCTGGGGGCTCAGCTTCTCTAAATCCTCTTGAATTTCTTTCACCTATTAAAACATGAAAGTTACAGTATCGCCATCAAGATGAAAAAAAAAAAAAAAAAAAAAAAAAAAAAAAAACAAACACACCAGGACCTGCACATTTTTAGAATTAAATGATATACAGTTGTGCTCAAAAGTTTTCATACCCCGGCAGTTTTTTTTGCTTTCTTGGCCTTTTTTTCAGAGAATATGAATGATAACACAACAATCTGTCTCCACTCATTGTTAGTGGTTGGATGAAGCCATTTATTGTCAAACTACTGGGTTTAATCTTTTTAAATCATAAAATCACAACCAAAAACATCCAACTGACCCTGATCAAGAGTTCACATACCCCAGTTCTTAATACTGTGTATTGCCCCCTGTAACATCAATGACAGCTTGAAGTCTTTTGTGGTAGTTGTGGATGAGGCGCTTTATTTTCTGAGATGGTAAAGCTGGCCATTCTTCTTGGCAAAAGCCTCCAGTTCCTGTAAATCCTGGGCTTTCTTCCATTAACTGCGCACTTCAGTTCTCCCAGAGTGGCTCAATGATATTGAGTTCAGGAGACTGAGATGGCCACTCCAGAACCTTCACTTTGTTCTGCTGTAGCCAATGACAGGTAGACTTTGCCTTATGTTTTAGATCGTTGTCATATTGGAACGTCCAGGTACGTCCCATGCGCAGCTTCCGGGCTGATGAGTGCAACTTTGCCTCCAGTATTTGATGATAACGTGCTGCATCTTTCCTTCAACTTTGGCCAAGTTTCCTGTGCCTTTGTAGCGCACACATCCCCACATCAGCGATCCACCTCCGTGCTTTACAGTAGGAATGGTGTTCTTTTCATCATAGGCCTTTTTGACACCTCTCCAAATGTAACACTTATGGCCAAAAAGGTCGATTTTGGTCTCATCACTTCAAATTACCTTGTTCCAGACGTTTGGAGGCTTGTCTCTGTGCTGTTTGGTGTATTGTAGTTGAGATACTTTGTGGCATTTGCGCAGTAATTGATTTCTTCTGGCAACTCAACTATGCAGTCCATTTTTCTTCAAGTGCCTCCTTATTGTGCATCTTTAAAACAGCCACACCGCTAGTTTTCAGTGAGTCCTGTATTTCAGCTCATGTTATTTGTGGGTTTTTCTTTGCATCCCAAACAATTTTCCTGGTAATTATTGCCGAAATTTTTGTTGGTCTACCAGATCGTGGTTTGGTTTTTACAGAACCCCTGATTTTCCATTTATTAAATCACAGTTTGAACACTGCTGACTGGCATTATCAATTCCTTGGATATCTGTATCCCTTTACTGTTTTATACAGTTCAACTATCTTTTCCCATAGATCCATTGACAATTCTTTTGCTTTCCCCATGGCTCACAAACGTCAGTGGCTGGATGAAAGATGCAAGAGTGTCTGGATCCCAGAAACTAGCTCAGCTTTTATGCACAAACACGGATTACAAGCAAACAGGTCACAGGAGAGAATGTTACCTTTATTAGCCATTCAAACCCATTTGTGTCAACTTCTGTGCATGTTATCAGGCCAAAATCACCAGGGTATGTGAACTTTTGATCAGGATCAATTGGATGTTTTTGGTTGTCATTAGGATTTAAAAAGAGAAAAAACACAGTAGTTAAACAATAAATGGTTTCAACCAACCACTAACCATGGGGGGGGGGAGAATTTGTGTTATCATTCATATTCTCTGAAAATAAGGCCAAGAAAGCAAAAAAATCTGCCAGGGTATGTAAACTTTTGAGCACAACTGTACATACAGGATGCATCAGCACACTGAAATTAATTAACACATGAACTCAACTATTGCTGTAAATATTGAAAATGCAAGTTTACATTTCAGGTGCAAATTCCATTCACGTTCTAGATCAGTGTGATACAGTTAAAGGGAATCTGTCTCCAGGTTTTGCTCTGTCATCTGAGAGCAGCATAATGTATTGACAGCGATGTGTCACTTACTGAGCTGTTTTCTGTCATTTTGATAAAATCAATGTTTTCTCTGCTGCAGATCTAGCAGTTATACAGAGCTCATGATTATGCTGGACTACCTGCAGCACGCCAAGTAGTCCTCCAATGATAAAAATCACTGTTTAATCAGCAGTAGATTATCAAAACTACACTAAGCAGCTCAGTAACTGACACGTGGCTGGAATCAGGGTCTTAGCAGCATAAAGTAGAGACAATTAAAGTAGGCAGCAAAAAACTGGTGATAGACTACCTTTAACGGATTCTTCGGGCTTAGGATAATGATTGATGCAGGCTCCGACAATCCCAGGATGAGTGGTTTTCAGTTCCAGTGTAAGCTGCAAATCAAACATGCACGTATCCAAACAATACCGCTCCATAGACTGCAGCTCAGATCCTATTCACTTCACTAGAAGCTGAGCTGCAGCATCCAAAAGCAGCCACTGCAAAGTGAATGGAGCGGAGCTGCTCGGTTACAGTCATTGTTTACATCCGGCCATCACAAATGCTAAAAACAGCTTTTGTTGAGAGAGCCAGAAGTTGGATCCCTACCGATCTGATACTATATCGGTATAGTATAATGTTATGAATGGACAACCCCTGTAATATTACCAAAACTGACGAAAACCACCTGAACGTATTGCACAGAGTCATGATTGCTCATGGTTATTACCATCCTCCGCTGAACACTTCTCAGCTCCACCTGTAGATGCCATTACCTGCTGCTGTAAGACGTAGAGCATCCGGGCCGAGCGAGCGGCTCGCTCCTGCTGACGTATGCGGCCTCGGACTTCTTCTAATGGATCTAACAAGTCTCTGTGGCGTTCTGGAAGAGGTCAGAAAATAACAGAAAACATAAAGGTCATGTATCATAAATAAATACTTTTAACTATTCAGGTCTCATGCAGAATTTGGAGCAGTTTATTTGCATTTTATTTATACACATAATATGCATCCATTAAAAAAAAAACAAAAAAAAAAAAAACAGAGCATCCATCCTTCTCTACACTGAGATGACCCAGTGAAGAGGATCTCTTCACATATGGAGCAGCTGGAAGGTGGAAGTATTTTAGGCAGCTGCTTTATATGCGCCATTTTTGTATAATCCAGCAAAACATTAATCTGTGCTGACCTTTCTTAGCAAGTTCTTCAATTTTCTGCATGTAAGAGTGCAGGTCTTTCTGGAGCCGCTTCACCTCGTGCTCGCTGGGGTCCATTCCTTTTATAGGGCCTTCTCCAGGTCCAGGATCCTGGGTCGGTGGAGAGTCTGAGACGCCCGTGTCCATCTTGCTTCGATCTGGGGTGTACACATACACTCTGGCCCCAGATCTGGTCACTTCAGGATGTAGTGAGCTGTTCCCCTCCGCCTCTCTGCTCGCCCTCTTCCTCTGACCCATGTCAGTGCTGTCTGACAACCCATTGGATTTGGGATGTGTCTGCTCTTTAGACACCACCTTGTGTCGTAAATGCTTCCGCTTGACATCCCGCTTTGCAAGCTGGACAGCGAGGTTCAACCGTTCCTCAGAGACGACACTCAGCACAGGAGAACGGGAATTCTGGAGCAGGTTTACAGCCGCTAAGTGGTCGGTGTATCTGTTCTGGGGTGTGGAAAGCTTCTCTATTACGATGGGGGAGGGGTTTGTGTACTGGGCGGCTAAATTAGTCGGGTTTGTGAGGACATCCAAATTAAACCGAAGCTGTGGGAAAATCAGAAGAAAAGTAATGTTTTAGAATTGTCCTCTATTTCAATTTTATAAGGAAAAGCGAGAGGACTTCCAACATGGCGGCCACAGGAAGCGATGTCCGACCCAGCCCTTACTCCATTACAGAAATTGATCTTATCAAAACAAGAAAAGGTCAATGTACACGACCAATTTACACATCCCACCGGATTTAAGGGGAATCTGTTACAAGCCATTGTTTCACAGGACCGACAAACATGGCTGCTCAGTGCATCCCAAAGAGATGACTTGAGGGGCGTTTACACACGTGACCGATCAATCCAGATACAATGGGATCTTTAGGAACCCTGTTATCTGTGGGGTGCTCCTGTGATCATACACTTATCAGCTACACTGTGGAAAGGTGATAATGGTTTGTGCCACAAGTCCTTAAAGAAGGTGTGTGTGTGTGTGTGTGTGTGTGTGTGTGTGTGTGTGTGTGTGTGTGTGTGTGTGTGTGTGTGTGTGTGTGTGTGTGTGTGTGTGTGTGTGTGTGTGTGTGTGTGTGTGTACCCTCACCTATCATTGTCTTCTCTGGGATCCAACTCTGTTCTGCTCCTCTTCTCGGTGACATCACCAATCTTCAGACTCTCTGGGTCACTCTGCACTCTCCAGGACCCAGATGCCAAGAAATCACTTTTATAATGTAAGTCTATGGAACCTCAGAACGAGATTTCATAGACTTACAGTGTAAAAGCAATGTGTGGCTCAGACACAGATGACAGAGTGATCCACAGAGACTGAAGAGCGGTGACGTCACTGAGAAGAGGAGCAGAACGCAGATAGGTGATTATATTAACACACATGGAAATATTTTTAATGCAAGTATTTTTTAACCATTAGTTAAGTAAGGACCATGTAACATCGAGAGTTTGTTTTCATCATATTTCCTTTTTGGTAGCATCCTAACTCGGACGCTCCTCCCTCCTCAAAGCATCACAAGACAGCATAGATTACACGTGCCACAGAAACCCCACGAGACCAATAGGGTAAGTATTTTGGAGTGACTAATTGAAGGTTAAAGAATCTGCCAGTACAAAACTAACATACCACTTCTGACAGCAGCTATAGTGGTACGCTGGAGGCAAATTGCTTTTTAAACCCATGCAGAAGTCTACTTGGAATTGCAGCTGCAGGGAGAAAAAAAAAAGGGAATTTTGTTTACTTACCGTAAATTCCTTTTCTTCTAGCTCCTATTGGGAGACCCAGACAATTGACATTGGGGTGTATAGCTTCTGCCTCCGAAGGCCACACAAAGTATTACACTTTTAAAAAAGTGTAACCCCTCCCCTCTGCCTATACACCCTTCCGTGGACCACGGGCTCCTCAGTTTTGGTGCAAAAGCAGGAAGGAGAAAACTTATAAATTGGTCTAAGGTAAATTCAATCCGAAGGATGTTCGGAGAACTGAAGACCATGAACCAAAAGAACAAATCAACATCAACAACATGTGTACACAAAAGAACAACCAGCCCGAAGGGTACAGGGGCGGGTGCTGGGTCTCCCAATAGGAGCTAGAAGAAAAGGAATTTACGGTAAGTAAACAAAATTCCCTTTTTCTTTGTCGCTCCATTGGGAGACCCAGACAATTGGGACGTCCAAGAGCAGTCCCTGGGTTGGTAAAAGAATACCTCAATAAAGAGCCGAAAACGGCCCCCTCTTACAGGTGGGCAACCGCCGCCTGGAGGACTCTCCTACCTAGACTGGCATCTGCCGAAGCATAGGTATGCACTTGATAGTGCTTCGTGAAAGTGTGCAGACTAGACCACGTAGCTGCCTGACACACCTGCTGAGCCGTCGCCCGGTGCCGCAAAGCCCAGGACGCACCTACGGCTCTGGTAGAATGGGCTTTCAACCCTGAAGGAAGTGGAAGCCCAGAAGTACGGTAGGCCTCGAGAATCGGTTCCTTGATCCACCGAGCCAAGGTTGACTTGGTGGCCTGAGAGCCCTTACGCTGGCCAGCGACAAGGACAAAGAGCGCGTCTGAACGGCGCAGGGGCGTCGTGCGAGACACGTAGAACCGGAGTGCTCTCACTAGATCCAAAGAGTGCAAATCTTTTTCACACTGGTGAATTGGATTAGGGCAAAAAGGAAGGTAAGGAGATATCCTGATTTAGATGAAAAGGGGATACCACCTTAGGGAGAAATTCCGGGACAGGACGCAGAACCACCTTATCCTGGTGGAAAACCAGGAAGGGGGCTTTGCATGACAGCGCTGCAAGCTCAGACACTCTCCGAAGTGATGTAACTGCCACCAGGAAGGCCACCTTCTGAGAAAGACGGGAGAGAGAGACATCCCGCAGCGGCTCAAAAGGCGGCTTTTGAAGAGCCGTCAGAACCCTGTTAAGATCCCAAGGTTCCAACGGACGTTTGTAAGGTGGGACCATGTGGCAAACCCCCTGCAGGAACGTGCGGAAGCCTGGATAGACGCTTTTGAAAAAACACGGAGAGCGCCGACACTTGGCCCTTGAGAGAGCAGAGGGACAAACCCTTGTCCATTCCAGATTGTAGGAATGAAAGAAATGTGGGTAAAGCAAACGGCCAAGGAGGAAAACTGTTATCAGAGCACCAGGATAAGAAGATTTGCCAAGACCTGTAATAGATCTTGGCGGACGTTGGCTTCCTGGCTTGTCTCATGGTGGCAATGACATCCTGAGATAACCCTGAAGACGCTAGGAGCCAGGACTCAATGGCCACACAGTCAGGTTGAGGGCCACAGAATTCAGATGGAAAAACGGCCCTTGTGACAGCAAGTCTGGGCGGTCTGGAAGTGCCCACGGTTGACCCACCGTGAGATACCACAGATCCGGATACCACGACCGCCTCGGCCAGTCTGGAGTGACGAGAATGGCGCAACAGCAGTCAGACCGGATCTTGCGTAGTACTCTGGGCAGCATTGCCAGAGGGGGGGAACACATATGGCAGTCGAAACTGCGACCAATCCTGGACCAGAGCGTCCGCTGCCAGAGCTCTGTGATCCTGAGACCGTGCCATGAAGGCCGGGACCTTGTTGTTGTGTCGTGACGCCATGAGATCGACGTCCGGTGTTCCCCAGCGGCGACAGATCTCTCGAAACACGTCTGGGTAAAGAGACCATTCCCCCGCGTCCATGCCCTGACGACTGAGAAAATCTGCTTCCCAGTTTTCCACGCCCGGGATATGAACTGCGGAGATGGTGGAGCCTGTGACTTCCACCCACTGCAGAATCCGCCCGACTTCCTGGAAGGCTTGACGACTGCGAGTGCCGCCTTGGTGGTTGATGTAGGCGACGGCAGTGGCGTTCTCCGACTGGATTCGGATCTGCCTGCCCTCCAGCCACCGATGGAAAGCCAATAGGGCTAGATATACTGCCCTTATCTCCAGAATATTGATCTGAAGGGACGATTCTATTGGAGTCCAGGTTCCTTGAGCCCTGTGGTGGAGAAAAACCGCTCCCCAACCTGACAGGCTCGCGTCCGTGGTGACCACGGCCCAGGTTGGGGGGGGGAGGAAGGATTTTCCCCGAGACAGAGATGTGGGTAGGAGCCACCACTGAAGTGATGTTTTGGTTGCAAGGGAAAGGGAGATGTTCTTGTCGAGGGAAGTCGAACTCTTGTCCCATTTGCGAAGAATGTCCCATTGGAGTGGCCGTAGATGGAATTGCGCGAACGGCACTGCCTCCATAGCTGCAACCATCTTCCCCAGGAAGTGCATGAGGCGCCTTAAGGGGTGTGACTGACTCCGAAGAAGTGACTGCACCCCCGCCTGCAGAGAAAGCTGTTTGTCCCGCGGTAGCTTGACTAACGCTGGCTGGGTATGAAATTCCATCCCGAGGTAAGTCAGTGATTGGGTCGGCGTCAACTTGGATTTCGGGAAATTGATGATCCACCCGAACTGCTGGAGAGTCGCCAGAGTGACGGTAAGACTTTGTTGACACGACACCCGAGAAGGAGCCCTGACTAGGAGATCGTCCAAGTATGGGATCACCGAGTGGCCCTGAGAGTGCAGGACCGCCACTACTGATGCCACGACTTTGGTGAAAACCCGTGGGGCTGTCGCCAGACCGAAGGGCAATGCGACGAACTGGAGGTGTTCGTCCCCAATGGCGAAACGCAGGAAACGTTGATGTTCGGGTGCGATCGGCACATGGAGATAAGCATCCTTGATGTCGATCGATGCTAGGAAGTCTCCTTGTGACATCGAGGCGATGACCGAGCGGAGAGATTCCATCCGAAACAGTCTGGTTTTCACATGTCTGTTGAGCAGCTTGAGGTCCAGAACGGGACGGAATGACCCGTCCTTTTTTGACACTATGAACAAGTTGGAGTAAAATCCGCGACCACGTTCCTAAAGGGGAACGGGAATCACAACTCCTTCTGTCTTCAGAGCGTCCACTGCCTGAAAAAGTGCGTCAGCCTGTGCGGGGGGTGGGGAGGTTCTGAAAAAACGAGCCGTAGTTCGAGAGCTGAACTCTATCCTGTAACCATGAGACAGAATGTCTCTCACCCATCGGTCCTGAACGTGTGGCCACCAGGCGTCGCCAAAGCGGGAGAGCCTGCCACCGACCGAGGATGTGGCTAGATGAGGTCGAGAGTCATGAGGAGGCCGTCTTGGAGGCAGTGCCTCCTGCGGCCTTTTGGGGGCGTGACTTGGACCGCCACGCATAGGAGTTCCTCTGGCCTTTCTCCGGCCGGTTGGACAAAGAGGATTGGGGCTTGGCGGAGGGACGAAAGGACCGAAACCTCGATTGGATCTTTCTCTGCTGAGGTCTCTTAGGTTTGGACTGGGGTAAGGAGGAGTCCTTTCCCGAGGATTCCTTAATAATCTCATCCAACCGTTCGCCAAACAAACGTTCGCCAGAAAAAGGCAAACCAGTTAAGAACCTTTTGGAAGCAGAGTCTGCTTTCAATTCGCGCAGCCACATGGCCCTGCGGACTGCCACGGAGTTAGCGGATGCTACAGCCGTACGGCTAGCGGAGTCCAGGACGGCGTTCATGGCGTAGGACGAAAATGCTGATGCCTGAGAGGTCAAGGAAGAAACATGTGGAGCAGAATTCCGCGTGACGGCATTAATCTCAGTCAGACATGCCAAGATTGCTTGGAGAGCCCACACAGCCGCAAAGGCCGGGGCAAAAGACGCGCCCGTGGCCTCATAAATAGACTTCACCAAGAGCTCTGTCTGTCAGTGGCATCCTTCAGGGATGAGCCATCGGCAACAGACACAACGGACCTAGCAGCCAATCTAGAGACTGGAGGATCCACCTTGGGAGAGTGTGCCCAGCCCTTAACGACTTCAGGTGGAAAGGGATAACGCGTGTCAGTGTGCCGTTTAGCAAAGCGCTTGTCCGGGACCGCTCTGGGCTTCTGGACAGCGTCCCTGAAGTTAGAGTGATCAAAAAACGTATTGCGCGTACGTTTGGGGAATCGAAATTGGTGTTTCTCCTGCTGAGAAGCCGACTCCTCTACAGGTGGAGGCGGGGGAGAGAGATCCAACACCTGGTTGATGGACGAGATAAGATCATTTACTAAGGCGTCCCCCTCAGGGGTTTCAAGGTTAAGGGCGAAGTCAGGGTCAGAGCCCTGAGCTCCCACGTCCGCCTCGTCTTCCTGAGAGTCCTCAAACTGGGATCCAGAGCAGCGTGAGGAGGCCGGGGAAGAGTCCCAGCGAGGCCGCTTAGCAGGTCTGGGGCTGCGATCCGGACAGGAGTCCTCCGCCTGGGACCTAGGGGCTATCCTGGGAGCGCGCTGCGGCGCGGACCGAGAAGGGCCTGGAGGAGACAAATTAACAGGGACCGGGGCCTGTGAAGAGCCCGGTCTGGACTGTAATGCCTCAAGCAGCTTAGATGACCATTTGTCCATAGACTGTGCAATGGATTGAGAAAGTGACAGAGTTTCTCAGCGAAAGAGGCCAACACCGGTGACTCTGTCCCTGCAGCCTGCTCAGGGGGAGCAGGGGGATCTACCTGAGCCGAGGGGCCCACAATTACCCTAGGCTCCGGCTGAGCAAGCGTGGCAGGAGTCGAGCATTGATCACAGTGAGGGTAGGTGGATCCCGCAGGCAACATAGCCCCACAAGAGGTACAGGCCGCGAAAAAAATTCTGTGCCTTAGTAGCTTTGCTCCTTGTGGACGACATGCTGTTGTCTCTTAGGAGAGTGACCACTGAGGGTATATGGGAAAAGGGTATACCGCCTTTCCAGAGGATAGAGATAGAGATAGAGATAGAGATAGAGATAGAGATAGAGATAGAGATAGAGATAGAGATAGAGATAGAGATAGAGATAGAGATAGAGATAGAGATATATATATATATCCATCCCGGCACCTTAGGGGGACCAGCACCGGGTGACCGGTGTGGCTTACCAACCGCTCACGAGCGGAGTGTGTCCTCCAGATTCCCTGTCGTGGATCCCCCGGAGCTGCAGAGCCTTGCTGCTGAATAGCATCCACCAGCAGAATGCTAAAAATGGCTGCCGGAGCTCTCGGGGGGGTGGGGGGGTGGGGGGGGGTTGTGGAGTCGGGGGCGGCGCTAGCAGAGAGCGGGAATCTGGAGTCCCCAAGTGGTCAATGAGGGGGGAGGGAGACATGCAGGATGCTCCAGCCCTCTGTCGGTAATCCCGCCCTTACCCCTGACAGGCAGGCTTGGGGGCGGGATTTTTCGGACTAGGCCGCGGCGAAGCCGGGGGCTAAATTTAAGGCCGCGCCCGACAAGCAGGCACGGTCGGCGCGGAAGTCCGCCGAAAAGATAACGGACGGAACCACCGCGGCTTCCAGGGAGCAGGTGCGACCCCTGTACAGTCCCCACATGAGGATACAGAGTACCTTCAAGTTGCAGGGCCCGGTCCCTGGGGATGAAGAAGCTCCGGTCCGGCAGGTTCCACCAGGGGCTGCGGAGGGAGCACGGTCCCAGCACATGGATGACCGCATAGGATCCCACTTCTCCCAGAGCCGCATAAGGGATGGTGAAGGAGACGGCATGTGGCTCCAGCCTCCGTACCCGCAATGAGTACCTCAACCTTAACAACACCGCCGACATAGTGGGGTGAGAAGGGAACATGCCAGGGACCCCATCGGGGACCTCTTTTCTTCCATCCAACATAGCTATGTATGAGAATGCATGAGTGGATGTGTGCCTCCTTCCACACAAAGCATAAAACTGAGGAGCCCGTGGTCCACGGGAGGGTGTATAGGCAGAGGGGAGGGGTTACACTTTTTTAAAAGTGTAATACTTTGTGTGGCCTCCGGAGGCAGAAGCTATGCACCCAATTGTCTGGGTCTCCCAATGGAGCGACAAAGAAAATAAGGTTATATTCTCCCTGCAGGTGCTCACTCCTCCTCATCAGGGGGGTGCAGGAATGGAGACAGTCACTGCTCACTACACAATGAGCGCACTGTACTCACTCCCGGCTCATTGACAGACATCCTGCCCCGCAGTGTGTATATAGTGCAGGCTGTCAGCAGAGAGCGAATACAGCTCTTTCCCCGATTTATGAGCTCTAAGGTTATTAAAAGGTTTTTATGCCAGAATCCTGAAAAAAAAAAACCTTAAGTTACAAAACTTTGGTGCAACACAGGGTGCTATATAAATGTTGCCACTTTTGCAGTTTTTCATTCAAGTTTTGGCAAACTAACAAAGTGTATATAGCTGAAGCGGGACAACAGGTTCAGGATCAGTTGTAGAGCATCACACATCAGATATTCTTACCCCGGTCAGGGACTGGAGTAGGCTTATAAGAAACACCACTTGTAAAATGTGCCCGTTTTAGTAAGTGATATGAGTCTTTTGGCTCCGCCTTCAATTAAAGCGGTGTGTACAACGCAAGCATTAATTACTCGGGGGCTATATGCTCACATCCCCCAGCACAGCCTTGGAAGTGAGTTGTTATAGGAATAGAACTTCCTTTTCTCCCTGCAGCCGCACTTACAGACACATTGTGAAAAGGGAATCTGTCAGCAGTTTTTGGCTTTGTAATTTAAAGACAGCATGCTGCAAGGATTAACAGATTTCAGTGATGCCTCCTTTCTCACACTGTGTGCCCTTGTTTACCTGCAATGTTTATTTTAGCGTCAGGAGATTATCATTGCTAGGTTAGACACTGTGGTTAGCAGCTCAGTGTCTAGAGACATTGTATGTAGAGAGCCTGGTGTAGGTGTGGTCACCTCTCAGCTCTGCTGCATTAAATATAAAATCTCTGATTGTGTAAGAATGGCTTCACCCAGCAATTAAGTGATACATAGTTGGATTCAGGAATTCTTTCCCTATATCATGCTGCTTTCAGATGCGGTAGAAAAAAACCTGCTGACAGATTCCATTTAAAAAAAAAGGTGTTGACTATCTTTGGAAAAAATATATATATATTTATATTACAGACACACGTATTTTGAGCCAAAATCTCCAGGATGATAAATGAGCTGAGAGGAGTTCAGACCTAAAAAAGGTGCACACTTTCCTATCAGACTCTCAGGAGCTCACCGACAGCTGCTCGGGGGCAGAGGCGGCCATGTCTTCCTGCCATTGCCCCTTCCCTCACACTCCGCTCACCTGAGTCCCCCGGTGAGGCTCCATGATGCGGAGGTCACTCTCCCCGCCGCTCCCCCACTCCGGACCTTCCCATCTCTCTTCCTCCTGAATCTCACGTAAAACTCTCGTTTCTGACTTTCATTTCCTTTCTACACATCAGTTGAAAGCGGCGCCATGACAACTGCTGACCAACTACGGGTCCCCACCCGGGCCAAACCGGCTCGTGGCGGGAGGATCGCGAACATACGCGGGAGCTTTTCAATAAAGCTTTATGTGGAGTTTGAATACATTTATAATAAAAAAAAAGTGACGTCGTGCTGCTCGATTGAACAGAATGTGACGTTTGTAGCGTCCATTTATAGAAATGTGTATTTTATTTACAGCGCTACTTGCCCATAGATACCACAATAAAGATGGCCGCCGGTGCGTCACTGGCATAGTAAATATTTGTATATTGCTGCTCGGCCGATGTCGTGTGGTAAAAATATAAGCACTAAAGTTTCCTGAATAGTTTTATTGATATACAAGTCTTGCCCTTACATACAACACTAAAGATGGCCGCCAGCGCTTCACCGTTATAAGTTTTACTGACTCCAATAGACCTAAATTATATTATTATTATTATATGGTAGAGATTGTTTATGTAGACTGGTTTCCTACTATTGAGCTTGGTGCCGTTATTAGGTGGTACTGGCCCTTTAAATGTAAAAGAAGGAAGTGAGTGTTCTCTGTATTCACTCAGTGTAGGAACGATCCGCCCCCTCCGGTCTCATTCAGTGCTGCGGTCTGCTGTGATGGAGCCGTACACGGAGGTGAAGGTGCGGGGCTACGAGGAGTACTGCCGGGAGGTGGAGAGACACCGGGGGAAGCCGCTGTTCTCTCTGTTCTGTGGTGACAAGAACGAGCAGGGGGTGAGCTGGTGCCCGGACTGTGTGCAAGGTACAGACCCTGCCAGCTATAGTCATGGGTAATGTCTGAGGACAGAGCGTGGGGGGCGACCGCTGCTGACTGACGGAGCATAGGGGGGGACGACCGCTGCTGACGGACGGAGCATAGGGGGGGGCGACCGCTGCTGACGGACGGAGCATAGGGGGGACGACCGCTGCTGACGGACGGAGCATAGGGGGGACGACCGCTGCTGACGGACGGAGCATAGGGGGGACGACCGCTGCTGACGGACGGAGCATAGGGGGGACGACCGCTGCTGACTGACGGAGCATAGGGGGGACGACCGCTGCTGACTGACGGAGCATAGGGGGGACGACCGCTGCTGACTGACGGAGCATAGGGGGGACGACCGCTGCTGACGGACGGAACATAGGGGGGACGACCGCTGCTGACGGACGGAGCATAGGGGGGACGACCGCTGCTGACGGACGGAGCATAGGGGGGACGACCGCTGCTGACGGACGGAGCATAGGGGGGACGACCGCTGCTGACGGACGGAGCATAGGGGGGAACGACCGCTGCTGACTGACGGAGCATAGGGGGGACGACCGCTGCTGACTGACGGAGCATAGGGGGGACGACCGCTGCTGACTGACGGAGCATAGGGGGGACGACCGCTGCTGACTGACGGAGCATAGGGGGGACGACCGCTGCTGACTGACGAAGCATAGGGGGGACGACCGCTGCTGACTGACGGAGCATAGGGGGGACGACCGCTGCTGACTGACGGAGCATAGGGCGGACGACCGCTGCTGACTGACGGAGCATAGGGGGGACGACCGCTGCTGACTGACGGAGCATAGGGGGGACGACCGCTGCTGACTGACAGAGCATAGGGCGGACGACCGCTGCTGACTGACGGAGCATAGGGCGGACGACCGCTGCTGACTGACGGAGCATAGGGGGGACGACCGCTGCTGACTGACGGAGCGTAGGGGGGACGACCGCTGCTGACTGACGGAGCGTAGGGGGGACGACCGCTGCTGACTGACGGAGCGTAGGGGGGACGACCGCTGCTGACTGATGGAGCGTAGGGGGGACGACCGCTGCTGACTGACGGAGCGTAGGGGGGACGACCGCTGCTGACTGACGGAGCGTAGGGGGGACGACCGCTGCTGACTGACGGAGCGTAGGGGGGACGACCGCTGCTGACTGACGGAGCGTAGGGGGGACGACCGCTGCTGACTGACGGAGCGTAGGGGGGACGACCGCTGCTGACTGACGGAGCGTAGGGGGGACGACCGCTGCTGACTGACGGAGCGTAGGGGGGACGACCGCTGCTGACTGACGGAGCGTAGGGGGGACGACCGCTGCTGACTGACGGAGCGTAGGGGGGACGACCGCTGCTGACTGACGGAGCGTAGGGGGGACGACCGCTGCTGACTGACGGAGCGTAGGGGGGACGACCGCTGCTGACTGACGGAGCGTAGGGGGGACGACCGCTGCTGACTGACGGAGCGTAGGGGGGACGACCGCTGCTGACTGACGGAGCGTAGGGGGGACGACCGCTGCTGACTGACGGAGCGTAGGGGGGACGACCGCTGCTGACTGACGGAGCGTAGGGGGACGACCGCTGCTGACGGACGGAGAGCTGGGGGGGGGCGCTGCTGACGGACGGAGAGCTGGGGGGGGGCGCTGCTGACGGACGGAGAGCTGGGGGGGGGACGCTGCTGACGGACGGAGAGGCGGGGCGCTGCTGACGGACGGAGAGCGGGGGGGGGGCGCTGCTGACGGACGGAGAGGCGGGGGGGGGCTCTACTGACGGACGGAGAGCGAGGGGGGGACCGCTGCTGACGGACGGAGAGAGCGGGGGGTGGGGAGCGCTAGCGCTGCTTTTTTTTTTTTAAAAAAAAATATATTATTTTCTTAATTATTTTGTATATACAAATCTCTTGTGCCTGTCCCCGGGTGTAGCGCTGTCTTTGCAACTACTGATTGTATACGGGCTGCACAGTGGCGCTGCAGCCGATCACTGTTGCTCGTGCCGTCTGATTTTAATATTTTTAATTCAGTGACAAAGAATTCATGTAAACAAAGTGGTAAAGTGTAAGGCGTTTACAATCAGTGGCTCTTGTGCGGTTCCGAGCCTGGAGAATCTTGTTTAGCACCTGAAGAATGTGACGAAGTTCCCACGGATCGCCGCCACATCATTAACATTAATCATTGGCGGAATGTCAGCGCTGATCCAGGTTTTCAGTTCTATTTTTCGGATCAGCTAATGTCCTCCAAAAGGAAAATGCTGGAGCACAAAGGTCATGAATGGAGGATTTGGGGAATATTTTTAGATTGACTTGTTTTTTCTTTAACATTTTTTTTTTTTTTTTTTTTTGAAGAGCCTGCGGGAGTCACAGTATTAACCACAAGCATTCCACAATAACTAATGGTTAGATAGATGCTCTGTATGTTGTGACTGATGAAGTAGAACCTCTAAAAAGAACTTATTTCCTGCTGCATGGATATTACTTGAAAAGTGTCAGCTGGGTGTAGACACCATGAGGAAATGTGGAAGAGTCGGCTAAGAGAACCTGATGTCAGCAATGCGTCACTTACTGGGCTGCTGGGTGCAGTTTTGCTACAATCCCAGATTTCTCTGCTATAGATGTAGCAAGGCTATAAATGCTGCGCTATGTATAACCACGCCCACGCCTGTTGATTGGCAGTTTTCTGTGTACACTGTGCATTGTGGGCAAGCTGCCAATCAGGTGTGGGCGGAGTTACACAGATTAGCTGGACTGTATGAGGTTTTCTCAGGCCATTGCAGGGACGCACACACAGGAGTGTGTATGTGTGGCTGCTGGCACAACCAATAGGGGATGTTATGTTCTCCATTGAATGTGCCAGCGAGTATGGGATTGACGTGGGCACCCCAGATTTGGATTACGGCAGACCTGGATTAGGAATTTGACAGGGAATTAAATTAGAAAAGGGGGTGTCTTTTGTGTTTAATTTCTCTTTTTATGTCTTTTATGGTTCAACTTTAGAGAATGTCAGGGGACATCGAAATGGGTTACGGCGGACCTTTTGTATTTTAATACATTTTTAAATAAATTGATCAACGAGGGATGGAGTTGGGGGGGTGGTGAAGGGTTGTTCTAATAAATAACAAAGTATTACTTTCAAATAATGGAATTCGTAATGGATAGACGCTCACCCATTACTAATACCAGGGCTTGATGCCAGCTGGCAATTCACTGCTTGCATCAACCCCATTCATTACCCCCTTTCACACCACACCAGGGCAACAGGAAGAGCCGGGCCCAGCGCCAGAATTGGAGCATCTAATGGTTTCGCCATTTCTGGGGCGGCTGCGGGCTTCTATTGTTAGGCTGGTAAGGGCCAAATAACCATGGACCTTCCTACTCTAGTAATATCAGCACCCAGTTGTCTGCTGTACCTTGGCTGGTTTAAAGAAAAAAAAAAATACATGGGGGGGGACCCCACATCAATTTCTTTCTTTTTTTTTTTTTTTTTTTTTTTTTTTTTTTTTATAAATCAAATAATGGAAAAAAAAAAAGTGAGATCCCCCTCTATTTTTCATAACCAGCCAAAGTACAGCAGATAGCTGAGGGTTGCAGCCTGCAACTGCTGCTGTTCCTGTGCTGGATATGAAAAATGGTGGGGGTGACCACGCGTCTTTTTTTTTTTTTTTTATACCAAAAAATAATAAAAAAAATGAACCAGCTGTCAAAGCTAGCTATCCCTGTATCTATCGAGCGATTTTATTTCTTTCTATTTATATTAGCTATATATCAATTATCCGATCATATTTTTTTTTCTATTTTAAGAAAATGCATTAACAAAAACATGGTAAAACCCGTGTGTTCTTTCATGATTTTTTTTTGGGCTACAAGTGGTGTTTGTGCTTCCCTGCAATGACCTAAAAAGACCTCATAAAGTCAGGGGGCACTCTCAGCAGTGTGCGTGTGTCTGCAGGGGCAGTGACATCACAGGGTCAAGTGAGTTCATTCACTTGACCCCGTGATGCCACTGCCGTGTGATATCGTGACTGGGTCATGGAGCACTGACGTCACGGGGTTAGGTGAGTCCAGTATTACCTTGCCTCACCTGAACCCCCGCCGTGCGATCCGGTGCCGAGTTTGCGGGTCGCTCAGTAGTGACGTCATGGGGTCAGGTGAGATGAACGCTGCTGTCCTGTTCTGCAGCTGATCCGCGTCCTCTGACCAGCTGTTCCTGGGGGCCGTCTCCACTTCTGTTGTGACCGCGCGCGCTCCCACGGTTACAACAAAAGCAGAAGATGCGAGGGTGCATGCATTGCCCTCACATCGGCAGCAAGTAAAGCATAACGTGAGGTCACACTATCTTCACAAAGATGGCGCCGGAGATGAGCGCTATGCATAGGCACCAACTCCAGTGCCATCTTAGTGAAGAAATTAGTAAAACTCTTCTATAATGGAATTTGCATAAATAAATGATGGGGTGGAAATCAATATCAAAACCCAGCTATTAGATATTCGGCAGCTGCTGCCAATCAAAAAGCTGTACGTTTCTGTAACTTGCCTGTATTTCAAAAACTATACATCCGATCTCACAACTAAAGCTATGTATAGAATCCGCATGATTGCACCAGTATCGCACAGGCTGTAGTTTATATAGGAAAATCCTGGTGATTGGCGCTCTTTAAGTGAACTTCACTTGGTTTAATCTTCTTTTTTTTTTTTTTTTCCTTCTTTCTTGGAAATGTGGTTTAGGCTGCATGCGCACGCTGCTTCTTTTTCGTGTTCACAAACTGCAGCCAAAACTGCACCTTGTCAGAGAGAGCCTGGAAATGTCACAAAAAATGTAGGTGCTTTTTTGGTGCATTTTTGCTGCTTTTTTGGTGCGTTTTTGGCTGCAGTTTTGTCAACAATTGTTTCATGTATTTTTCAGTTCAAACAAGCCCATAAAGCTTGTTGAATTGAAAAAAAAAATTAGAAATAAATAAATAATTAAAAAAAACTGGCGTGCGGTCCCCCCCAATTTTAATGCCAGCCAGATAAAGCCATACGGCTGAAGGCTGGTATTCTCAGGATGGGGAGCTCCACGTTATGGGGAGCCCCCCAGCCTAACAATATCAGTCAGCAGCCGCCCAGAATGGCCGCATCCATTAGATGCGACAGTTCTGGGACTGTACCCGGCTCTTCCCGATTTGCCCTGGTGCGTTGGCAAATCGGGGTAATAAGGAGTTATTGGCAGCCCATAGCTGCCAATAAGTCCTAGATTAATCATGTCAGGCGTCTATGAGATACCTTCCATGATTAATCTGTAAATTACAGTAAATAAACACACACACCAGAAAAAATCCTTTATTAGAAATAAAAAACACAAACACATTCCCTCATTACCAATTTATTAACCCCGACAAACACTCCATGTCCGGCGTAATCCAGCATGCTCCAGCGTCGCATCCAGCGCTGCTGCATGCAGGTGACCGGAGAAGCAGCAGACACAGCCGCTCCGGTCACCTCCATGCAGCTAATGAAGGCAGCCGCGCGATCAACTGAGCTGTCACCGAGGTTACCCGCGGCCACCGCTGAATCCAGCGGTGGCCGCGAGTAACCTCAGTGACAGCTCAGCTGATCGCGCTACTGCGTGGAGCCGGCGGCAGGAGCGTGGAGCCGGCGGCAGGAGCGTGGAGCCGGCGGCAGGAGCGTGGAGCCGGCGGCAGGAGCGTGGAGCCGACGGCAGGAGCGTGGAGCCGACGGCAGGAGCGTGGAGCCCGGGACTTTCAGTGGCGGCGGCGGGTGGCGGTGAGAGGGGTCCATCATCTCCCCTGTGCGTGCACGCTGGGGACCGCGGTACTTCGGGGAACACGTGGAGGACGGGACTAACGGCGGCGGCAGCGAGAGGGGGATGGACGTTAGCAGCTGAAAACATTGATTTTTCCCTCTCGCTGCCGCCGCTGCTGATAGTCCCGTCCTCCACATCATCTCCCCTGTGCGTGCATGCTGGGGACAGTGGTACTTCGGGGAACACGTGGAGGACGGGACTATCAGCGGCGGCAGCAGCGAGAGGGAAAAATCAATGTTTTCAGCTGCCAATGTCCATCCCCCTCTCGCTGCCGCTGCTGATAGTCCCAGTCCCGTCCTCCACATCATCTCCCCTGGGGACAGCGGTACTTCGGGGAACACATGGAGGACGGGACGGGACCACTTGCCTGACCTCACTTCCTGACAAATCACCTGCGTTTTTGCTAGCAAAAACGCAGGTAAAAGGCAGGTAAAATGCACCACTTTTGATTAGCATGCATTTTTCCTGCGTTTTTGATGCCCTCATTGATTTCAATGGGTGACAAATGTTGACAAAAACGCAGGAAGAATGAACATGCTGCATTTTTTTTGTCACAAACTTTTGACAAAAAAAACGCTGACAAATAAACTGCAATGTGCGCATGACAAATCTGACTTCTCATAGACTTTGCTGGGAAGTCAGATATCAGAAAGTTCAGCTGACAAAACTGCAGCCAAAAAAGCAGCAAAAAAGCAGCGTGCGCATGTAGCCTTATGCCTTGTGCGCACTAGGCGTTTTTGCCGCGTTTTTAGCGGCGTTTTTTACCGCGTTTTTGTGCTGAAAACGCAGTGACATTGCTTCCCCAGCAATGTCAATGGGTTTTCATAAGTGCTGTCCGCACACAGCGTTGTTTTTTAGCTGCGTTTTTGTGGTGACCACAAAAACGCAGCATGTCAATTATTTCTGCGTTTTTCACCCATTGAATTCAATGAGACGTTAAGGGTATGTGCGCACTAGGCGTTTTTTTCACGCTGCGTTTTTATGTGCGTTTTTGTCTACAAAAACGCACCCGCGACTAAAAAAACGCGGCAAAAACGCATTTGTTTTTGCCGCGATTTGGTGCGTTTTTTGCTGCGTTTTTAATCAGTGCACAATGCCATTAAAGATTGTTGATGAAAAAAAAAAAAAGGGTCTGATGTCATTTCCTTCTTCAAAATGTTCATTGTATGCAGGAGAGCAGACAGCTGCAGAACTAGTGTATGCAGGAGAGCAGACAGCAGCTGCAGAACTACAAGTCTCAGCATCCTCCATTCACTAGTGTATGCAGGAGAGCAGACAGCAGCTGCAGAACTACAAGTCTCAGCATCCTCCATTCACTAGTGTATGCAGGAGAGCAGACAGCAGCTGCAGAACTACAAGTCTCAGCATCCTCCATTCACTAGTGTATGCAGGAGAGCAGACAGCAGCTGCAGAACTACAAGTCTCAGCATCCTCCATTCACTAGTGTATGCAGGAGAGCAGACAGCAGCTGCAGAACTACAAGGCTCAGCATCCTCCATCCAGGACTGTATGCAGTTTTTTGCCCAAAAAGAAAAAAAAAATGACATGGGCTTCGCTATATTTTTGTATGCTAGCCGGGTACAGCAGGCAGGTACGGGCTGCCCCCAACCCCCAGCTGCCTATTTGTACCCGGCTGGGAACCAAAAATATAGAGAAGCCCTTTTTTTTTTTAATTATTTCATGAAATAATTAAAAAAAAAAATGACGTGGGCTTCGCCTAATTTTTGAGTCCAGCCGGGTACAACTAGGCAGCTAGGGATTGGAATCCACAGTGCAGGGTGCCCATGCTTTCTGGGCACCCCCACTGCGAATTGCAGTCCGCAGCCACCCCAGAAAATGGCGCTTTCATAGAAGCGCCATCTTCTGGCGCTGTATCCAACTCTTCCAGCTGCCCTGATGCCGGGTGGCTAGCCGGGTAATAATGGAGTTAGGGCTAGCTGTATATTATCAGCTGGCCCTAAGCCCGAAATTCATGGTGTCACGCCAATATTAGACATGGCCACCATGAATTTCTAGTAATGATAAAAAAAAACCACAACACACAGAAAAATATTTTTATTAGAAATAAAACACAACACAATTAGTGACTCCATCTTTATTGAAATAAACCCCCCTCCGCAGTAATCCTGGGTCAGGGTCCCACGCCGTCCAATCAGGATCCAATATCATCTGATCGGTTGCTGGAAGGCAAAGCGATCAGATGATGTCAGGTTAAACTATGTGAATCCCATCACACATCAGCTGATTGTATAAAAGCCGGTTATACAATCAGCTGATGCATCAGTGCAAAAAAAAAAAAAAAAATAATACTCACTTAAGTGCTGTGCTGATTACCGGCAGCTCCTGGAGCGATCGATTGGACAGGAGTCTGATCCTGTCCGATCGCAGCAGGAGCTGCCGGTAATCAGCTGATGAAGTCCCCTGACGGCAGGATCAGCTGATAGCCGGCCGGGCGCGAAAAAGCCGGCGAGACTACGATCAGCTGATGCGTCAGGTGACTGCATCAGGTGATCCACCGCCAGGTCCTGCAAGCAAGGTCCTGCCCCGGGGAGACTGCACACAGCCAGAGCGGCGGTACCGGGAGGAGCTGGGAGCGGGCATGGCACCGGGACCCTGCAGACAGGTGAGTATATATGACATTTTTTTTTTTCTACTGTTCACTTTGGTTTTCGCCGCTGCCTCCACCTCCCGCCCAGACATGGCGCCGCACGGAGCTGACATGCACAGGACGGGAGGTGGAAGCAGCGGTGACGGTACCGGGAGGATTCCTGCTTCTGTGTTTACCAGCAGAAGGAATCCTCTTCCTGTACACGTCACTGTAGTACCCACCCCTTGCGTTTATAGCTGCGTTTTTAGTCATAGAAACGCGGCTATATGCGTTTTTCATTGCGTTTTTAACATCTCATTGAATTCAATGGGTGAAAAACGCAGTGAAAAACGCAGAAATAATTGACATGCTGCGTTTTTGTTGTCACCACAAAAACGCAGCTAAAAAAAAACGCTGTGTGCGGACAGCACTTATGAAAACCCATTGACATTGCTGGGGAAGCAATGTCACTGCGTTTTCAGCACAAAAACGCGGTAAAAAACGCCGCTAAAAACGCGGCAAAAACGCCTAGTGCGCACAAGCCCTAAAAATGCAATGAAAAACGCATATAGCTGCGTTTCTATGACTAAAAACGCAGCTATAAACGCAAGGAGTGGGTACTACAGTGACGTGTACAGGAAGAGGATTCCTTCTGTTGGTAAACACAGAAGCAGGAATCCTCCCGGTACCGTCACCGCTGCTTCCACCTCCCATCCTGTGCATGTCAGCTCCGTGCGGCGCCATGTCTGGGCGGGAGGTGGAGGCAGCGGCGAAAACCAAAGTGAACAGTAGAAAAAAAAAAATGTCATATATACTCACCTGTCTGCAGGGTCCCGGTGCCATGCCCGCTCCCATCTCCTCCCGGTCCCGCCACTCTGGCTGTGTGCAGTCTCCCCGGGGCAGGACCTTGCTTGCAGGACCTGGCGGTGGATCACCTGATGCAGTCACCTGACGCATCAACTGATCGTAGTCTCGCCGGCTTCTTCGCGCCCGGCCGGCTATCAGCTGATCCTGCCGTCAGGGGACTTCATCAGCTGATTACCGGCAGCTCCTGCTGCGATCGGACGGGATCAGACTCCTGTCCAATCGATCGCTCCAGGAGCTGCCGGTAATCAGCACAGCACATAAGTGAGTATTATTTTTTTTTTTTTCTTCTACTGATGCATCAGCTGATTGTATAATCTGCTTTTATACAATCAGCTGCTGTGTCATGTGATTCACGTAGTTTAACCTGACATCATCTGATCGCTTTGCCTTCCAGCAACCGATCAGATGATATTGGATCCGGATTGGACGGCGCGGGACCCTGACCCAGGATTACTGCGGAGGGGGGTTTATTTCAATAAAGATGGAGTCACTAATTGTGTTGTGTTTTATTTCTAATAAAAATATTTTTCTGTGTGTTGTGGTTTTTTTTTATCATTACTAGAAATTCATGGTGGCCATGTCTAATATTGGCGTGACACCATGAATTTCGGGCTTAGGGCCAGCTGATAATATACAGCTAGCCCTAAACTCCATTATTACCCGGCTAGCCACCCGGCTTCAGGGCAGCTGGAAGAGTTGGATACAGCGCCAGAAGATGGCGCTTCTATGAAAGCGCCATTTTCTGGGGTGGCTGCGGACTGCAATTCGCAGTGGGGGTGCCCAGAAAGCATGGGCACCCTGCACTGTGGATTCCAATCCCCAGCTGCCTAGTTGTACCCGGCTGGACTCAAAAATTAGGCGAAGCCCACGTCATTTTTTTTTTTAATTATTTCATGAAATAATTAAAAAAAAAAGGGCTTCTCTATATTTTTGGTTCCCAGCCGGGTACAAATAGGCAGCTGGGGGTTGGGGGCAGCCCGTACCTGCCTGCTGTACCCGGCTAGCATACAAAAATATAGCGAAGCCCATGTCATTTTTTTTTTCTTTTTGGGCAAAAAACTGCATACAGTCCTGGATGGAGGATGCTGAGCCTTGTAGTTCTGCAGCTGATGTCTGCTCTCCTGCATACACTAGTGAATGGAGGATGCTGAGACTTGTAGTTCTGCAGCTGCTGTCTGCTCTCCTGCATACACTAGTGAATGGAGGATGCTGAGACTTGTAGTTCTGCAGCTGCTGTCTGCTCTCCTGCATACACTAGTGAATGGAGGATGCTGAGACTTGTAGTTCTGCAGCTGCTGTCTGCTCTCCTGCATACACTAGTGAATGGAGGATGCTGAGACTTGTAGTTCTGCAGCTGCTGTCTGCTCTCCTGCATACACTAGTGAATGGAGGATGCTGAGACTTGTAGTTCTGCAGCTGCTGTCTGCTCTCCTGCATACACTAGTTCTGCAGCTGTCTGCTCTCCTGCATACAATGAACATTTTGAAGAAGGAAATGACATCAGACCTTTTTTTTTTTTTTTTTTCATCAACAATCTTTAATGGCATTGTGCACTGATTAAAAACGCAGTGAGCAAAAACGCAGCAAAAAACGCACCAAATCGCGGCAAAAACGCATGCGTTTTTGCCGCGTTTTTTTAGCCGCGGGTGCGTTTTTTTAGACAAAAACGCACATAAAAACGCAGCGTGAAAAAAAACGCCTAGTGCGCACATACCCTTAGGCTTTTCTTATCCAGATGTTTTATTCTAATTTGTCATTTGTGATATTTTGAAAAAGCACCAATTTTTACGCAATTGTAATTGCATTTTTTTTTAATTTTATTTTATTTTTGCAGTTGAAGATTTAATGTGAAACCTTTTGAAGGATCATGGTACCTTTTTGGCCACATTCACATGTTGAATATTTGAGTTTTTTACCTCAGGATTTGCAGCCAAAACCAGAAGTGGTGCCCGCGTCTCTATTATACTTTTCCTCTGATTGTCCCACTCCTGGTTTTGTCTTGGGCTGTGTGCGCACAGTGCATTTTTGTTGCAGATTTGGTGCAAAGAGCATCATTTGATTTTGTGCCTAACGTATCTCCCCACTTGCACCTCTTTGACGAATTTGGCACATAAACCGGCAACCACTGTGACAAGTCAAAAAAAAAAGTCACTTCAGAAAACCCCCCCACAAATGTTGATTCGGGGGCTTGGTGTGATGTGTTCTTGGCTTTCTTGAAGCCCCTCAGGAGGAGAGGTGACCGGACGTTACAGTCCAAGCTGTGGACGTCTTGTCTCCTCAGTGTAGCTGAGCGCACCTGTTGTGTTCTGCCGATAATCGGGGCGGCGGGATGTGTGAGGTGGCTCCTCGGATGGGCCCCGGACCTGACCCCATAGCTTCTGTAGCATCGCTCCGTTATCTGAGGCGTCACTGCCTGTGCTGCTCTGCTCCTACACAACATGTAGAGTAACAGCGGATATAAGGGGACCCACCTGGATAACCGGGTCACTGAAGGCCGCGCTCTGTGTTACATGTTAGCTGGTATACATTTTTTTTTTTTTTTACCATATAATTAGACTTATTGGGGCTGAGGTTTTATATTTATTCCCTATATTTCGTTTTCTAGCTGAACCAGTTGTGCGCAAGGAGCTGACACATCTTCCTGAAGGGGCCGTGTTCATATACTGTCTGGTAGGAGAGAGAGCCTAGTAAGTAACACTCATATCACTGATTCCTGCCAGCTATAGCTTTATGTCCTGTAGGCTTAAAAAATAAAATGGCGGTTACACTTTATTTCATAAATCAATAGTCCACATGAAAATAAACAACTCTGTAATATTTCTTAGGCAAATCTGGTTCTTCCTCTGCCAGAATTGATCAGTTATTATCAAAACTCAATTCTGAGGTAAAATTTGTATTCAGTGAAGACTTTCCCATTACTGAGAGGAGATGGTAGATGGGGCTGATGAGATTCTATGTAGATAAGAGTGGGGCGCTGGAGGCAGGGGAAGGTGTTGGAGGCAGGGGGAGATGGAGGGGGGAGGAGCTGATGGCAGGGGGAGATGGAGGGGGAGGAGCTGGTGGCAGGGAGAGATGGAGGGGGGAGGAGCTGGTGGCAGGTGGGATGGAGGGGGTTGAGCTGAAGGCAGGTGGGATGGAGGGGGGTTGAGCTGAAGGCAGGTGGGATGGAGGGGGGTTGAGCTGAAGGCAGGTGGGATGGAGGGGGGTTGAGCTGAAGGCAGGTGGGATGGAGGGGGGTTGAGCTGAAGGCAGGTGGGATGGAGGGGGGTTGAGCTGAAGGCAGGTGGGATGGAGGGGGGTTGAGCTGAAGGCAGGTGGGATGGAGGGGGGTTGAGCTGAAGGCAGGTGGGATGGAGGGGGGTTGAGCTGAAGGCAGGTGGGATGGAGGGGGGTTGAGCTGAAGGCAGGGGGGGGATGGAGGGGGGAGGAGCTGAAGGCAGGGGGAGATGGAGGGGGGAGGAGCTGAAGGAAGGGGGAGATGGAGGGGGGAGGAGCTGAAGGCAGGGGGAGATGGAGGGGGGAGGAGCTGAAGGCAGGGGGAGATGGAGGGGGGAGGAGCTGAAGGCAGGGGGAGATGGAGGGGGGAGGAGCTGAAGGCAGGGGGAGATGGAGGGGGGAGGAGCTGAAGGCAGGGGGAGATGGAGGGGGGAGGAGCTGAAGGCAGGGGGAGATGGAGGGGGGAGGAGCTGAAGGCAGGGGGAAATGGAGGGGGGAGGAGCTGAAGGCAGTGGGAAATGGAGGGGGGAGGAGCTGGAGGCAGGGGGAAATGGAGGGGGGAGGAGCTGGAGGCAGGGGGAAATGGAGGGGGGAGGAGCTGGAGGCAGGGGGAAATGGAGGGGGGAGGAGCTGGAGGCTGGGGGGATGGAAGGGGGTGCTGAGCTGGAGGCAGGGGGGATGGAGGGGGGTGCTGAGCTGGAGGCAGGGGGGATGGAGGGGGGTGCTGAGCTGGAGGCAGGGGGGATGGAGGGGGGTGCTGAGCTGGAGGCAGGGGGGATGGAGGGGGTGGAGCTGGAGGCAGGGGGGATGGAGGGGGGTGCTGAGCTGGAGGCAGGGGGGATGGAGGGGGGTGCTGAGCTGGAGGCAGGGGGGATGGAGGGGGTGGAGCTGGAGGCAGGGGGGATGGAGGGGCGGAGGTGGGGGGGCGGAGCTGAAGGCAGGGGGGATGGAGGGGTTGGAGCTGGGGGCAGGGGGGATGGAGGGGGCGCAGGTAGGGGGGCGGAGCTGAAGGCAGGGGGGATGGAGGGGGCGGGGATGGAGGGGGGTGCTGAGCTGGAGGCAAGGGGGATGGAGGGGGTGGAGCTGGAGGCAGGGGGAGATGGAGGGGGTGGGGCTGGTGGCAGGGGGAGATGGAGGGGGTAGAGCTGAAGGGAGGGGGTGGGGCTGGTGGCAGGGGGAGGAGCTGATGGCAGGGGGGGAGGGGGGATGGAGCTGGAGGCAGGGGGGATGGAGGGGGTGGAGCTGGAGGCAGGGGGGATGGAGGGGGGTGCTGAGCTGGAGGCAGGGGGAGATGGAGGGGGGTGGGGCTGGAGGCAGGGGGAGATGGAGGGGGTGGGGCTGGTGGCAGGGGGAGATGGAGGGGGTAGAGCTGAAGGGAAGGGGTGGAGCTGGTGGCAGGGGGAGGAGCTGGGGGGAGGGGGGATGGAGCTGGAGGCAGGGGGGATGGAGGGGGGTGGAGCTGGAGGCAGGTGGGCATGGAGGGGGTGGAGCTGGTGGCAGGGGGAGATGGAGGGGGGAGTAGCTGAAGGCAGGGGGAGATGGAGGGGGGAGTAGCTGAAGGCAGGGGGAGATGGAGGGGGGAGTAGCTGAAGGCAGGGGGAGATGGAGGGGGGAGGAGCTGAAGGCAGGGGGAGATGGAGGGGGGAGTAGCTGAAGGCAGGGGGAGATGGAGGGGGGGGGGGAGCTGGAGGCATAGTTCTGCCTCCTCCTCCTCCTCGCTTTTCTAGCTCCATACCGCGTTTCACCCTACAATAAACCCTACCCATAAAATAAGCCCTAGCGGATTTTCCGAGGCAAAAAATAATATAAGACAGTGTCTTATTTTCGGAGAAACAAGGTAGAATCTCAGTTCTGATCAAGAAACAAACTTCTCTGATAAGTTATTACAGAGTTGCTTATCCCCATGTGTACTACTGATTTATGAAATGAAAATGACAATTGCACTTTAATGAAGACCTGTCACCAGATCAAAAGTGGTAATGTTTTTGCTTTCATCCTATTTCGGCTGTTCCCCTGACTAACAAGTATATCTGTCCACCATTGATCTGGAGATGAGATCTATGGGACACATTTACTTTATCTAAATATCTCTGAAATTGCACTGACTTCCATACAAACAATGGCAGTTCTGCCTTATATATTCTGCCCTAAAATAAAAATAACCAAGAAACACTATATTTTTATTTTTTTTCCCCCCTGATCACTGTGACCTCAACAGACCGAGTACTTGTCACAGCTGAATCTCTACACATTTGTATACATGTATGTAACCCTGTACATTAACACATATCCTTGTCCTGCACAGTATGGTAATGGCCCTGTGCACACTGGTCTGTAGTTAGCCGAGCTGCCGCCTTCAGCAGGACCTGCCCACCATCTAATGGGGCTCCTGACTTTCCTGACAGATGATGATGGAGGAGAGGAGACTGGGCAGTGAGTGCCGCCTTCCTCCTAGACTCTGCTGATGGAGGAGCGTGTGACCAGACATTACCGGCCTGGTGAGATGCTCCTCCATTAGTAGACGTTCTTGGTACAGGAGCTCTGTGCATACTGAAGATGGCAACACAAACAAGTGCAGGAGGAGGACCTGCCTTAAGATCATGACACATTTCTTAAAGGGAACCTGTCTGGTCCAATATGCACCCAGAACCACGAGCAGTTCCGGGTGCATATTGCTAATCCCTGCCTAACCGACCCTGTATACACTAGCATAGATAAAGAGAGCTTTAGAAAAAGTATTTCTAAAGATCTTTTACCATATGCTAATGAGCGGGGGGATTAGTCCCCTTGGCATTAGTTCCCGGCCAGTCGCCCCCATTAACATGTTAGTACACCCCTATGGGTGTGCTATCATACTAATGAATATGCTGCTTCACACGATGATCTTACTCACCTCTCCACTGTCATTGCGTCTGACAGGGGATTTCGGCTCAGTGCGCATGACCCCGAAGTTTGGGTCATGCGCACTATGAAACCGGGTGTACGCATCTTGGCTTCAAAGTAAAGTAGTGCGCATGACCCAAACTCCGGGGTCATGTGCACTGAGACGAAATCTCTGGCGGCGGAGAGGTGAGTGAGATTATCCTGTGATGCTGTGTATTCATTAGCATGATAGCACGCCCACAGGAACATACTAACATGCTAATGGGGGCAACTGGCCGGGAACTAACACCCAGGGGGCTAGTGCCCTCGCTCACTAGCATACGGGAAAAGATCTTTAGAAATACTTTTTCTATAGATCCCTTTTATCTATGCTACCGGATGCAGGGATGGTTAGGCAGGGATTGGCAATATGCATTCAAAAGCAAAAAGGGAACCCCAATAAAATATGACTTTTAATCTTATTTAAAAAGTCAGAGACCAATTCCCAAACAAACATACAGTGGCACCTTGGTTAACGAGAACAATCCGTTCTGGGACTGTGCTTGTTAACCAAGTTACTCGTTCAGCAAAGCAAGATTAACCATAGGAAATCATTGCAATGCAGACAATTTGTTCCACAACTTGTTAAATGTCCCATCCTGGTCTTCTATTCTATCATTATATACACACACACACACACACACACACACACACACACACACACACACACACACACACACACACACACACACACCTTACCTTTCGTTCCTTCGCCGCCCTCCTGGTTCTTGTAGTTCGCCGGTACAGAATGTGTATCTAGTAACCATCGCGACCGATGCTGGAGCTTCCGCTGCCAGAGCATTGATGTCAAAGGCAGGAGCCGCTTGCCTATGATTGGTCAGCGCGCTGCCTTTGAGTAGCGGCTGACAGAGGAAGTTCCTCCCTCGTCACGATGGTTACCGATACACATCCTGTACCGGCGAACTAAAAGAACCATGAGGCCGGCGATGGAACGGAAGGTAAGGTGAGCATATGATGTGTTTGTTTGTGTGGAAAGCAAGAGCGGGTTAGAGCGAGGTGGAGGTACGGAACCGGAAGTGTGTGCGGTGAGTATTTTGCTCGTACAGCAAAGCTTCCTCGTAAACTGAGTTACAAATTTACAGCAAGTTTTGCTCGTTAAGTGAAATACTCGCTAACTGGGTTACTCGTTAACCGAGGTTCCACTGTATATCGGTAAAGTGCCGAAAGTGTAATAGGAAATGCTCAGAGGGAGGATGAGGATCTTTTCTGCACCTCTAGTTTGACTTCTTAGGGAGGCTCCTGCATTGGCGGTCTGCTCCTTGCTTCTCCCCTGATGATCCCCTGGTATCGGCGAGATGAAATGCGTCATGACGTCTTCTTAAGGTACCGTCACACTATAGCGACGCTCCAGCGATCCCACCAGCGATCTGACCTGGTTAGGATCGCGGGTGCGTCACTACATGGTCGCTGGTGAGCTGTCAATCAGGCAGATCTCACCAGCGAGCAGTGACCAGCCCCCAGCCAGCAGCGACGTGTGGAAGCGACGCTGCACTTGGTAACTAAGGTAAATATCGGGTAACCAAGGGCTTGGTTACCCGATATTTACATTTGTTACCAGCGCACACCGCTTAGCGCTGGCTCCCTGCACTCCTAGCCACAGTACACATCGGGTTAATAAGCAAACCGCTGTGCTTATTTACCCGATGTATAGTCCAGCTACGTGTGCAGGGGTCAGGGAGCCGGCACTGGCAGCCTGAGAGCTGCGTACGCTAGTAACTAATGTAAATATTGGGTAACCATGAAAGGGCTTCCCTTGGTTACCCGATATTTACCTTGGTTACAGCTTACCGCAGGCTGCCAGACGCCGGCTCCCTGCACATTCAGATCGTTGCTCTCTCGCTGTCAAACACAGCATGTGTGCTTCACAGCGGGAGAGCAACGGCAAAAAAATGAACCAGCACTGTGTGTAACGAGCAGTGATTTCACAGCAGAGGCCAGATCGCTGCTCAGTGTCACACACAGCGAGATCGCTAATGAGGTCACTGCTGCGTCACAAAAACCGTGACTCAGCAGCAATCTCACTATGTGAGAAGTACCCCTTAGAACAACATCTCTAAGATAGATAAGTAGATAAGTCTGTTTGGCTCACCATCTGATTGGGATGGAGGGTCTCCATATATTTCAAGTGGTGTTTTTTGTGCTGTGCAGGCCCTATTAGGGTTATGCAGGGTTTCCCGTCGGTGAAGTGAATGGGGGCGCCATAACCCTAGGGCAGGGGTGGGGAACCTGCGGGCCGTATGCGGCCCGCCATGACCTTTTCTGCGGCCCCCGGGCACATTCCACAGTCCACAGAGCTCGGGAGGCAGCAGCGTCTTGCTTGCTGCTGGCCCTTTAAACCCTGTATGGCTTACGTCCTCATGCTAGCGTGAGGACGTACTTTGTGGGTGGAGTAAGCGCTCAACTCGCTCTTTTTCCACAGAAGAGAAGCTACTACCTCAGCGTCCGACAGGTGTGTTTGTGCTCCCATGCCTGTGTGTGCCCCTGCACATCCCCACTGCAGCCTGTGCTCCGTGCAGCGTCCCATCCACCTTGCGCATCCCCACTGCAGCGTCCCGTCCTCCTTGTGCATTCCCACTGCAGCCTGTTCTCCGTGCAGTGTCCCGTCCTCCTCGTGCATCCCCACTGCAGCCTGTGCTCCGTGCAACGTCTCATCCTCCTTGTGTATCCCCACTGCAGCCTGTGCTCCGTGCAGCGTCTCATCCTCCTTGTGTATCCCCACTGCAGCCTGTGCTCCGTGCAGCGTCCCGTCCTCCTCGCGTATCCCCACGGCAGCCTGTGCTCCTCACTCTCCCCCCCACGGCAGCCTGTGCTCCTCACTCTCCCCCCCACGGCAGCCTGTGCTCCTCACTCTCCCCCCCCACGGCAGCCTGTGCTCCTCACTCTCCCCCCCCACGGCAGCCTGTGCTCCTCACTCTCCCCCCCCCACGGCAGCCTGTGCTCCTCACTCTCCCCCCCCCCCCCCCCCACGGCAGCCTGTGCTCCTCACTCTCCCCCCCCCCCCCCCCCACGGCAGCCTGTGCTCCTCACTCTCCCCCCCACGGCAGCCTGTGCTCCTCACTCTCCCCCCCCACGGCAGCCTGTGCTCCTCACTCTCCCCCCCCACGGCAGCCTGTGCTCCTCACTCTCCCCCCCACGGCAGCCTGTGCTCCTCACTCTCCCCCCCCCCCCCCCCACGGCAGCCTGTGCTCCTCACTCTCCCCCCCCCCCCCCCACGGCAGCCTGTGCTCCTCACTCTCCCCCCCCACGGCAGCCTGTGCTCCTCACTCTCCCCCCCACGGCAGCCTGTGCTCCTCACTCTCCCCCCCACGGCAGCCTGTGCTCCTCACTCTCCCCCCCCACGGCAGCCTGTGCTCCTCACTCTCCCCCCCACGGCAGCCTGTGCTCCTCACTCTCCCCCCCACGGCAGCCTGTGCTCCTCACTCTCCCCCCCACGGCAGCCTGTGCTCCTCACTCTCCCCCCCACGGCAGCCTGTGCTCCTCACTCTCCCCCCCACGGCAGCCTGTGCTCCTCACTCTCCCCCCCACGGCAGCCTGTGCTCCTCACTCTCCCCCCCACGGCAGCCTGTGCTCCTCACTCTCCCCCCCCACGGCAGCCTGTGCTCCTCACTCTCCCCCCCCACGGCAGCCTGTGCTCCTCACTCTCCCCCACGGCAGCCTGTGCTCCTCACTCTCCCCCACGGCAGCCTATGCTCCTCACTCTCCCCCACGGCAGCCTGTGCTCCTCACTCTCCCCCACGGCAGCCTGTGCTCCTCACTCTCCCCCACGGCAGCCTGTGCCCCTGTGGCCTCCACACTGCTGCCTATGCCCTTGCGGCCTCCACACTGCTGCCTGTGCCCCCTGGTATGTCAGAACCCCTAGCAATGTCCTTATATTTCTCCCAGCCCTCCCAAGTGATATATAATCCTCCCCAGTGATGTCTAGTCCTCGCAGCCCTCCCCAGTGATGTCTAGTCCTCGCAGCCCTCCCCAGTGATGTCTGGTCCTCCCCAGCCCTCCCCAGTGATGTCTGGTCCTCCCCAGCCCTCCCCAGTGATGTCTGGTCCTCCCCAGCCCTCCCCAGTGATGTCTGGTCCTCCCCAGCCCTCCCCAGTGATGTCTGGTCCTCCCCAGCCCTCCCCAGTGATGTCTGGTCCTCCCCAGCCCTCCCCAGTGATGTCTGGTCCTCCCCAGCCCTCCCCAGTGATGTCTGGTCCTCCCCAGCCCTCCCCAGTGATGTCTGGTCCTCCCCAGCCCTCCCCAGTGATGTCTGGTCCTCCCCAGCCCTCCCCAGTGATGTCTGGTCCTCCCCAGCCCTCCCCAGCCCTCCCCAGTGATGTCTGGTCCTCCCCAGCCCTCCCCAGTGATGTATTTACAGCAGTCCCAGCTGACACAAACGTGGAAAAACAGTTGTGAGAAGCAATAAGATCAATATTGAATAATATAGCCGCACCAAAAACAAGAAGCTTTAGCCGCCACGATGAGTTAATTGTTTGACTAAGTATAGCAGGGTAATTTTAAGTTGATAGTTTTGTGCGGCCCCCGAAGGTTGGTAGAAAATTCCAAATGGCCCTCGGCATTAAAAAGGTTCCCCACCCCTGCCCTAGGGCGTCATACCCTCCATTGCTAGGTAGGGAGAGGCTGACTAGGGCTGATTTAGGGCCTGTCTGTGTGATCATCCTCCCTCCGAGCATTGGCTATTACACGTTCGGTACTTTATATATGTTTGTTTGTGAATTGGTCTCTGACTTTTTAAATAACACGATTAAAAGTTATATTTTATTGGGGTTCCCTTTTTGTTTTTGAACGTTTACTCCCCCATTTTTCATTGGCTGCGGCCTGGTTATACATTAGTAATATGTACACAGAACTGCTCGTGGTTCTGGGTGCATATTGGCCCTGACAGGTTCCCTTTAAAATGAAGTGATCAGTCCCATTAACTATGTGGTTTTAAATAAGAGGCATGTTGTGTTTTAAAGGGAACCGGACAGCGATTCAAACAACATAAGTCAGATTAGTTTATTCAGAAACTCTGCTGAATTTCAGAGAATACAGACTGTTAAATGCCATCTGTGGATTTTGCTTCTCAGATAACTAGTTAAGGAGGCCAAAGAGCTTCTCCCCAGCCCGCTGTCATAGATACACACTTTTAGTGAGAAACGTGAATATGGGGAGAGACTTGTCACTCATGGTGGCGGGGCGGGGGAAAGTCATCAAGGAGCAGCCTCATGAAATTGAATGCCCAAAATACTATTGAAAATGTGGTCCTGTCATTGGTTATAAACGAAAAACAACTACTAACACATCTGGTCTAGTTTAAAGGGAATCTGTCATCAGGTTTTCGCTATGTAATCTGAGAACAACATAATATAGGGGCAGAGAACCTGATTCCAGGGATCTGTCACTTCCTAAACAGTTTTCTGCAGTTTTAATACAGTCGGTGTATTCTCAGCAGATGATCCTTGCTGGACTAGGTATCTTGTGCAAGCTAGTCCAGCTCCTATGTGTAATCCCACCCCCCTACTGTTTGACAGCTTGCTGACAATGCACATTGTATACAGAAATCTGCCAATCAGTGGTGTGGTTGGGGTTATACAGGGCTCAGCATTCAGAGCTCTGCTACTTCTACAGCAGAAAAAATGAGGACTGTATCAAAACTGCAGCAAGCAGCTCAGTAAGTGACACATCGCTGGAAACAGTGGCTCTGTCTCTAAATCATGCTGCTCTCAGATTACATAGCAAAGACCTGCTGACAGATTCCCTTAACATAATAAAATATTAGATTTCTTAGTTAAAAAGGGGTTGTCTGGTTATATTATACTGGATGGCCAGATCAGTAGGTCGGGGTCGAGGTTATAATATAATGGATGGCCAGATCAGTAGGTCAGGGTCGAGGTTATAATATAATGGATGGCCAGATCAGTAGGTCGGGGTCGAGGTTATAATATAATGGATGGCCAGATCAGTAGGTCGGGGTCGACACCCCCAGCAATCAGCTGTTATTAGCTCCAGCCAGATTTATACATCAGTGTGTCAGCTGCCTCCGAGTGCTGCAGGTCTTTAGTGTTATGGGTCTGGAGAACTCTCTGTTTTCTGTATAGAAACAGTCTACTCAGTCTCGGGGCTAAGGTGGCTCCTGTCGCTTCTGACCATGTATTTTACATTTTGTTTTGCAGCTGGAAAGACCCAAACAATGAGTTTAAAAGAATCTTAAAACTGAGCGGTGTCCCCACCCTCCTCAAGGTGGGAACGGTAAGTGTTGTGTCTCCGCAGTTTGGTAAGGATTGTAGACGTGAGCGCGGTCACACCAGTTCAGGAGTCAGCAACTCGCCACTATAATTATTGGGGGTATATACGAAATGCCAGAAAACTCCAAGCTGATCCTCAGGAAATCCTCTGTATGCGAATTAACTGTGGCCAATGTGGCTATTCCGCCTGCTGCAGGAGCGCTGTAAGGCTGTGCCCACGGGACTCTGTACCCACGGATATATCCGCAGGTACGTCCGCAGGTTTCCCGCAGCTGCTCCCCGGAATCCGCAGCTATCCATAGCTGCGGTATTCCAGCAAAATAGCGGCGGTAAACTTGTGGACATTCGTGCGACTTACCTGCGGAAGTCCCAGCCTCTATCTCCATAGTGGAAGGCCGGGACTTCCGCAGATATTTCCGCAGGAATAATTGACATGCAGTTACATGCGGCTGCGGGACATCTGCAGCGTATTCCGCAACCGCACATACCGCAGCATGGACACAGCACTCCTCATGTCCCATAGGATAACATGGGGAGTGTCTGTACTTGCTAAAACCAGCGGATTTATCTAGAAAATACAGATAAATCCGCATGTTTTCCGCGGCAAACTCCGTGGGTACAGAGTCCTGTGGGTACATAGCCTAAGAGCAGTGTCCGCACCCTGCACAGTCACAAAACGTCAGCACTGGATTTTTCCAAGTGTCAAAATAAAATTCTGCAAGCGAGGTATGGATTTAATAGAGTTGCAATAATCCTTCAAATATGACTAGAGATTTTTTAGCCAAACCAACCTCTGACAAAATGAAGAGGCGCCATCTGCAGGCGGCTGTGAGTGTTTGCTCATCAGTAAAGTGCAGGGTATTGGTTACTGGGGTAAAAGGCCTCCGGTGCAGCACGAAGGGAAATTCTGCTGTCAAAGTTAGAGGCAATGTTTCCTTAAAAAAAAATATTTGCAAATTAGCTGTATTCTAGAAGGAATAAAATTGTTGACAAGTAATGACCTATAGGTGGCACTAAAGAGTTTGTTTTGTTTTTTTTCCTCTCCTTCTGGAGGGGAGCTACGGTATTTTTTGTTTTATAAGACGCACCCCAAATGTAGGGATAAAAAAAGGTAAAAATAAAAATGGGGTCCATCTTATAATCTGGTGTTCTCTTACTGGAGGGGGGCAGCAGTGGTGGGTCACAGGTGGCAGAGGTTGTGCTGCCAACCGCGGCGGGTACGTGGTGTCAGCGGCGGTCAGTGGCGGCAACCGTGGCGGGTGAGTGGTGGAGCAGGCTTGTGCGGTGAGTGTCCCAGTCTGTCCGCTGTCTCAGTTCAAATGATGGCGCCTGGAGTGGCAGATGGAGCTCTCATCCAAGAGCTCCATCTGCGCACGTGCTGACTCCCGGCGCTATCATTTGAAACTGGGACCGCTCACAGACTGTGGGACACCTGCTGCACAGCCACACGCACGCAGGCACAGAGAGGCACCCGGACGCCCGCACGCAACCACAGGCACCCGGTCGCCAGAACTCACCCGGTCGTCGCACAAACAATTCCCCCTGGTAAGCTATATTCGGATTTTAAGACACACCCCTCATTTTCCTCCCAAATTTTTGGGAGGAAAAGTGCGTCTTACAATCTGAAAAATACAGTAATTTACAAACCTTACGTGTGCCCAGGGTGCCATTGCTTGTGCGTACTTTTACACCAGCTGAGTCTCTGCAAGGACAATGTGTGTTAAGCTTAGGAAGACAAGCCCCTAAAAATGGGTTTTATTTACAGCCGCAGAAGCTGACAGAATACGAGTGCCTCAAGTCTGATCTGATCCAGATGCTGTTCTGCGAAGATTAAACTCTCCTTGGACAGTACCTTTTGTATTTACTGTGTAGACAAGGAGGGCGATGAGTGTTCATCCGAATATATCAAGGCTCAGGCTGAAGATGGACGGCGCTAAGTTCTCCACATTCCAAGACTTCACCCGGTTGTACGTCCACAAGACCCTATCAAATGCAATAAAACTGCTTTTTGGTTATGTATTATGTTTCTTGTTTTTTTTACACCACTTTGTGTACATTTAGGTCATGCTGGTGTCGCGCCCCGGAGCAGTCGGGCTGCTTGGATCCGGACGGTCCATGGCTCGAGGGGTTCCGGATCTAGGGGCACCGTCGACCAGTTTTAAACGAAAAGAAAAATAAAATAATAAAAAGTCCGACTAAGTCACTTGCGGTGTTCTTCCAGGGATGGTAGGGCTGCCGCTGCGTGTTCCCACTGGGGATGATGGATGGGGGCAGCGTCGATAGTGGAGCCCTCCGCGAGCAGGGCTTTTCCCCAGGGTTAGGTGAAGGGTTAACGTGGAGGTGCGCAGCAATAAGTCAATCCAGACAGAGAGTGCAGTTTGATAGTCTTTACTTACTGGATTCGCGCTCTGGAGACGTGCTGGATCCTGGGTGCGCCTGTGTCCTTTATAGCTGTGCCAGCCAACCTGGTGCCACTCCACCACCGATGCACTCTGTTGTGCTTGTCGGTTCTCCCTGGCGTGGAGCACTTGGGGGTCTTTCTGGTGTCTGGGTCCTGCTGTAGGCAGCTTGGACTATTTAAAGGAAATTCTCCCGGTCCCCTCTTTGCTGCTGATGCCTTGGACGTTAGTGGTGGCAGATGAATCCTGAAAACCCACGCGCCGGGCAGAGTTAACAGATGGCTTGAAGTCCTGGTCTGTTCTGGGATCTATCTACACCCCGTGCGTGCAAAGTACTGTGAGCCCTGGATGTCCACCCCACAGGATCCCTCTGTCCTTGGAGCTTGCTCTCTCGTTCTCCAGCTACTTTTCTCCTCTGTGTGGTTGATCTTTCTACTCAGGTCTTTGTGCATTCTTTGCTGCTTTCAATGTGTCTAAAGAGTCTGTGGTCTGTCTTGACACCTTTCCTTTTACTACCGCTCACTTCTCACTCCTTCCTCTTTCACTCCTTCTTACTAACTCTTCCTGCTGTTTACCCACACTTCCAGGTCACTCTCTCCTCCCCCAGGTCTGGTCCCTCCATGCCCAATTGGCTGCCTGTTAGCTCACAGTGCCCAGCCCTGTCACCTGGCTCTAAGGGAGGGGGTCTCCCACCCTGGTTTTGAGTGTAAAGGTCCAGTCACACTAAGCAACTTACCAGCGATCCCAACAACGATAGGGATCGCTGGTAAGTTGCTAGGAGGTTGCTGGTGAGATGTCACACTGCGACGCTCCAGCGATCCCACCAGCAACCTGACCTGGCAGGGATCGCTGGAGCATCGCTACACGAGTTGCTGGTGAGCTCACCAGCAACCAGTGACCAGACCTCAGCGCCGCGTGGAAGATGCTGCGCTTGGTAACTAAGGTAAATATCGGGTAACCAACCCGATATTTACCTTGGTTACCAGCGCACGGAGCTACACGTGCAGAGAGCAGGGAGCAGCGCACACTGAGCGCTGGCTCCCTGCTCTCCTAGTTACAGCACACATCGGGTTAATTACCCGATGTGTACTGCAGCAAACTGTGCACAGAGCAGGGAGCAGCGCACAATGCTTAGCGCTGGCTCCCTGCTCTCCTAGCTACAGCACACATCGGGTTAATTAACCCGATGTGTCCTGCAGCTACATGTGCACAGAGCAGGAGCCGGCACTAGCAGCGAGAGCTGAGGAGGCTGGTAACAAAGGTAAATATCGGGTAACCAAGGACAGGGCTTCTTGGTTACCCAATGTTTACTGTGGTTACCAGCCTCCGCAGAAGCCGGCTCCTGCTGCCTGCACATTCAGTTGTTGCTCTGTCGCTGTCACACACAGCGATGTGTGCTTCACAGCGGGACAGCAACAACTAAAAAATGGCCCAGGACATTCAGCAACAACCAACGACCTCACAGCAGGGGCCAGGTTGTTGCTGGATGTCACACACAGCGACATCACTAGCAACATCGCTGCTACGTCACAAAAGTTCGTTAACAGCGATGTTGCTAGCGATGTTGCTTAGTGTGACGGGGCCTTAAGTGTCCTGGTGTGCTAGTGTGTGTACTGACTGGCACAGTGATGTAGGACCTGAGCTATTACCTTGTTTTTATGACACCTGGCTACCACCGGGGCGTCACACTGGCCTATGTCCATGGTGTAGTCTGTAGGATTCATGGGACAAAATCTCATGGAACTTGAAGATATGGGAAGGGAACAGCCCCTGAAAATGGCGTATGTGAATTACAGCACAGTGCTAATTAAAGGGAACCTGTCGGCAGATCCATGAAATACTGACAGGCTCCCTTATTACAAGAAATATGGATTTTAAGTAAAATTGAGACTGTAGCACAGACTACGATGCACAAACTTTCCACAGGTCTAACCTAAACTCGCCAGCCTCAGAGACATGAAGCAGAGTTTGGCTCGGGAGACACATGGCCAGTCTGTGCATCGCGGGTCCGCTCCTGAATGTCGGAAGTAACTTACTCAGAAATGAAGTAGTGATTCAGAAGAAAATATAAAAGCAGATTTGTTATTTAAGATGAGCCAGAATCTGGTCACACAATCCACACCACATTTGACATTTCAGTAACTCCACCTCATCCAATGAAAGGGTGTGACTTAAGATCTGCCAACCAAAAAGTGGTATGTAGTCTAAAGATGCCAAAATATATCGCCAAGGAGGAGCCTTTGTGATCTTTGATATGTTAATATAACTCTAAGGTGCCTGAATTTATATCTGTCCCCAGAGTTTCAAAAAGTATAAGGGAGAAGTGTCAGCTGGTGTCCCCTTCTGGCCGTCTCCCTGTGTGTATAAGATATTACCTGGCAACTATGCCAAGAACAGGACCACCCAGTGCACAGGCTTACTGATCAGAATACGCTGGGAGTCTGGATCTGTGTCACAAGACTTTTTGCTCGTCATTACAGGTTTGTTTGTTTTTTTTCTTTAAAGAAGCACTGGATGAAACTTTATGCCTTAATTGTGTAAATGTATTTTTATACAGTGTGTCCACTGCCATTAACTTGAGAACGACGACAGCTATAGGCATAGAAGTGGTGTCTAGGTATAGTAAAGTAGCCATGTACTATGCAATGAAACCACCTATAGCGCCACCTGGGGGAAAACAACAGTTAGCATTTCTATTTCAAAAACGGAACGAGAGAGAAAAAGAGTGAATGACAAAGTTGTAGAGCATCATCAATTCAATACGAATCCACACCTTGCATACAGAAATGTTATGATTAGAACATGTAAAACTCACAAGGCTTCGGATGTGAAGCGATACCTCATGGAGACCTTCCTACAAGTCATTGTGTATGGTGGCTGCGAGGAGTGGCCTCCACGCTCACCTGACCTGACCCCATTGGACTTCTTTCTGTGAGGTCACATCAAACAGCAGGTGTATGCAACCCCTCCACCAACATTGCAGGACCTACGACGACGTATCACAGATGCTTGTGCAAACGTGTCACCTACCATATTGCACAACGTACAGCAAGATACAGTATGCTGTGCAGTCCAGATGTGCATTGCAGCTGACGGTGGCCACTTTGAGCATAAAAGTTAAATGAGAGCCATACGCATGACCAGCATTCAATGTTTCATATCATAGAATTTCTGTAAGCAATGTGTGGATTCGTATTGAATTGATGATGCCCTACAACTTTGTAATTCACTTTTTTTTTCCTCTATCTTATTCCATTTTCAAAATAAAAATGCTAACTCCGTTGTTTTCCACCAGGTGGCGCTATAGGTGGTTTCATTGCGTAGCGCATGGTTACTTTACTATACCCAGACACCACTTCTATGCCTACAGCTGCTGTCGTTCAAGTTAATAGCGGTGGACACACTGTATACTCTCCAATTGCAGTCTTGCCTGGTTTACAGTGCTGCTCTGTTCCTCTTCTCACTCATGTGACTGCAAATCCAACTCTCCAGGTCACACTGGGGTCTGTGGGTGACCCTAAAGTCACTTTTACATTGTAAGATTACAAAGTGCCATAATGCAGCCCATTATCAATCCTAATGCTCACCACAAGGGAGCAGCAGTGGTGGATCGGCTCAGGAGGGTCACAGATGGGTCAGCGATGCTGCGGGCTCAGAGGAGGAGGTGTTGCGGTCAGGAGGGTCAGCAGTACTGTGGGTTCGGGGGGGGGTGTCGCAGTAGCATTGGTCTGCTGGCGGGCTGTGCGGGTGTCTCTGCAGTGGAGCAACTCAGGAGGGTCACAGGATGGGGTCTCTCGGCGGCAGGTGCCATTGATCAAACTGCGGGCTCCGTTGAATCATCCACGGTTGATGAGATGGATTTCAAGAATATGGCCACGGAGTCCTGTCTGCGTATGTGCCGCCTCCGCAGCCATTTTTTTGAAGTCCATTGCATCAATCTGCACCCGTCCATGTCAACAGCGGGCGATTCAATGGAGCCCGCAGTCAGATCAATACACCTGCTGCCGAGACACCCCGTCCTGTAACCTTCCTGAGCCGCTCCTCTGAGCCCTTAGTATCGCTGACCCTAAATCCTATGACCCCGCTTTACCACTGCCCTAGTAAGGCATATCTGGATTGTAAGATGCACCCCCGTCCCCCCCAGATTTGGGGGAGAAAAACAGTGCGTCTTATAATCCAGAAAATACGGTAAGTTAAGGAAGGAGGTCTAAGAAGCACCAAACTTCATAGTGTGCGCCATTGTGATAAATTTAGAACTGGTTAGGTCTTTCTATTTGTTGGTTTTTTTTTTGTCTGCTACCATCTTTTCAGGGGGGAGCCTGCTGGTATTCTTGCTGTAGCTGCATAGGTCAGCACAAAATCTAATCCGGACACTCGAGCAGCCGCACACACAAATAACCTAAAGCGGAACAAATCTGCTGACCCGTTTCCTTTTAAAAGGAGTTTTACTTTACAAAACTTTCACAAGTGGCTTGAAAAAGAAAAAAGTACTTGGGTTTTAAAGAATTCTGAAGACTTTCCATTTTATAAAAGAGATTTATAGCTAATATACAGGTTTATGATATTAAAAAAAAGGGTGTCTATAATATATGTATGCTTTAATAGCAAAAAAGAAAAATAGTTTCCCAGAGATTTACTATCCAGTCCTTCCATACTGGGCCAGGCCGCTGGTGTCAGGGAAGAACAACGAGCAATCAGAGCAAAGAACCACTGCTCACCCCCATATGCAGTAGATTGATAAATGTCAAGGTTTCTTATAAAATATTTTATTGAAATTAACGTTTGAATAGCTAAATATTGAAAAAAACAAAGCGTGAGGATCAGATCAAAGACGTAGAGAAGGAAGAGTTACAGCCTAGACCTGGCAGGATCCAAAAAAGTGAGGTGCAGGACTGTGCCCAATAATCAGTTTCTCTAATTACATTGCAGCAGGAGCGGGATACTTATGGATTTGCCATAGTGCATTGCTCTGTATCAGAGACCCCCAAAGGTAAATAATATGTCAGGCGATGCGACAGTGTTGGTTCCTGTATGGGATACAGATGAGGACCCCCCCATCATTCAGAGCAGATCGTGGTGGTAATCTGTGTATAATAGCTGTGCATTACTGCCCTAGCATTATTTTCTATATAAGGTACTTTATTATCTACTGTACTCCTCTGGCCAAAGTTATGTGCACAGTGTGTATTAAAATACTTATCACAGCCTCCTTCTGCACCATGTGGCCCCAGTTTTAGACTCTGTGCACACACTGCATTTTTACCTGCTTTTTTTTTCCGTTTTTTGCTGCAGAAATTGAGACAATGGTTGTAACCTTTCTGCAGCCATTCCCCAGCAAAACATATTAAGAAGAAAAAAAAAAAAGCTGTGCACACACTGCGTTTTTTTTCCTCAAGAACATTCTTTCTGCAGAATTTCATAAGAAAAAGTGAGCATGTCCCTTCTTTTCTGTAGGTGCCTGCATTTTTTGCCATAGATAATGGTAAAAACAAACGCAGGGACCAACCCGTGGCAAAAATGCGGTAAAAAACACGTGTTTTTCGGTGTGTTTTTTTGAACGCAGGTGCGCTAATCTTTCAGACTCAAAGTTCTTGAGAAAGATCCTTTTTCTAGTGCGCACACGGCCTTAGTCTACACAGAAGACTATGTGATAGCCGGCCTGTGAGGAGCAGAAGATTATCAGAAGGAAAGACGGCTGCGGTCAGTACATATTTTAAAGGTAACCTGTCACCAGATTTGGCGACTATAAGCAGCGGCCACCAGTGAGCTTTTATATTCAGTATTCTGAAATGCTGTATATAAGAGCCTAGGCCGCTGTGTAGAACCTTAAACACTTTTATAATACCTAGGGGGGGCGGTCCGGTCTGATAAGTGTCGCTGTTCTTGGTCCGGCGTCTCCTCTCTGTGGCGATCGCTGTCCTTCTGAGGCCCAAGTGCATGACATGTCCTATGTCAAAGCAGAAAGTTAGGTCCTGCACCACCGCAAGTTACCTGCAGTATCGCCTGTGCCTGGGTGGAAAGCCTCGGAAAACCAAAGATCCAGGAGCGGGGTGCCCGTCACAAGGAGAACTCCATGGATAATAAGGTGAGAGTATAAAGAAACCGCACTCTGTCCGCTGTGCTGGATGTCATTTATTCAAAACACGTGCAGGGTGGAGGGCTGGAGACGCACTGTGAGCTGGCTCCTCTAAGACGGACGATGGCCGTTTCGCCCACAAATTGGGCTTCCACGGGTCCTATGTCATGCACACTAGCCGGCATTGAGGTCCTGGGTAGGCCAGATCAAAGTATTGCAGTGCTCATGCGGTCTTTAACCTTTCCTTGCGCCTGCGCATTACAGTACTTTGATCTGCCCTCACCAGGGCAGATCAAAGTGCACCTGCCCAGAACCACAATATGGGCTTGTGCGGATGACATAGACACGTCATTGACGCTGGGAATGAGGATGGAGATCGCAGCAGGGAGCAGCAACAGTCATCAGACTAAACCGCCCCTTAGGCGAGTATTAAAGTGTTTTTGCATTATACAGAGCGGTCTGGGCTCTTATGTACGGCATTCCAGAATACTGTATGTAAGAGCTCACTGGTGGTGGTCGCAGCTTATAGTCACCATATCTGGTAACAAATGCCCTTTAACCCTAGAACTACTGAGGTAGTCATTTTGACTACTTTGCACTATATATTTCTATATAGGGGTCACAAGTCCAGTAGTTCTAGTGTTAATACATGGACTGTGCAAATAATGACCATGGGTAAGGAGCTCATAAAACAAAAAAATACAGATGTGCAATTATAAAAGGGTAAATAAATTATAGGAGATACTTTACCTCTAGAGGGGCCAAGCTTCACTGTTAGGGGAATATGGAGAAAAACCTATTTACAATAATAACCACCCAATCCTTATGTAGATTATATATAAACAGGTAATGTACAGAGAACTCATAGTAAAGGTCTTATGATCTCAAAAATGCAAAAGTGAATATAAAGTACCCCTCATACTTCTCAGAGCAATAAGGACAAAGTCTTTCAGTCAGTTTTTCGGGAAAGTGCCCCCCTACAATGATCCTCTAGGGGGCACTTTACTGCCGCAGATATTGTACATGATGAAACTCACACCTCCCTCCAAAACATTGCCTGACATTGCGCAGAGCTCAATCCTGCCGCTTCTCTTGGTTTACACTGATGTTATATTTCACAGCATGTACATGAGATTTCTTAACACGGCTGGAACTGGAAAAGGCAGTAGTTTTCTCCATACTAATACACAGCAGAAAGGTACTGTGACTTCACACCGTGGGAACTTAGCCTGAGAAAAGCCTCATGTCAGTAATCATCTTTAGTAACCAACAAAGCTGATCCGAAGTCGGTGGTCCGCTCCGCAGATCGGCAGGAATATGAGTGATGGATAATTCCAGATACAACCTAAAATGAAAAACCCCAAGTGCAGACCCCAGTGCTCGTGTGCAGTCTTTTGCCCATATACTGTATATGGATATATGCGAATGTTGATCATCACAGTAGACGGGTGCTGGGCCGCAGGCTGTGCCCGATGTGGCAGGGGACAATGTCTTTATTTCCCAATGGCGTTGTTCTGCGGCTGCTGCTCGGCCAGGGCTTGTTGTAGCCTCATCCTCTTGCGGGAGTAATGCTGCCAATGTAAGATTTGCTGCTCGTCAATAAACTTTGCGCACTGAGCGTTCACCAACTCCTTCCGGAAGTGTTCATACTGCAGCAACTCCAGCATGTGCAGACACTGCGGGTACCTGCGGGCAGCAAGGGGCAGAGGTTATAGGACCCTCCTGCAGGTCACACTGACATATCACACGGTTATGGTAGCGATTCCACATTACCAGGAGACGTCTACAATCATACAGCATATTGCAGCACGTCATGCCCAGGTTAACCATTGTATTCTCTAAGACCGATTTCACACATCCGGATCTGGCAAAGTGGCGAAATGCTGGCACACTCCAGTACAGTGCAATGGCATCGGGGCAAGCTCCAGTCACATGACAGCGTGTGACCAAAGCTTGCTGCAATGCCATTGTACTCTATTGCACTGTACTGGAGTGTGCTAGATCCGGCAGAGCGGCTTAAATGCCGGTTGTGTGAAACCGGCCTAAGAAACAGCAATTCTGGAGCATCTTTACTGATCACTTGGCCTTGTATCATTCCTCTTTTACATGGTCTACTGAACTGGGGAAATTTATAGTTTCAGTAATAGCAAAACTATGGTTATTAAAAAAAAAAAAAATTACCTATTAACCCCTTCCCAAAGGAGGAGCTGAGCCCCCTCCATACACAACAGGATCCAGGCTGTGTTATACAGCTGGCGCCTTCCTTTAACAGTTTAGCTGCCACTGTCCCTTTCTAACAACAGCATTTATATGGTTGCAATCCACGTGGGTGCCAATTCGACAAGAATGCCGAATATGTAACCATGGCAACTAAGGGTCTGCTGAATTTTTCATCTCCTATAACAGAGAAACAGCCCCACTATTGTATTGTAATAATTATACCTTTAAATGGCGATGAGAATATTAATCGTAGCCATCTACTGTCAGTATGGGTAGACATGTAATGTTACTAGCCCTCCTTACCATTTATGATCAGATTATAATCTGGAGACCCCCAGTAATCCCACATCAGGGAAATCTCAGACTTACTTTAAATATTTAGCGTATTCTGGATCCTTCCAATACAGGAGATACTTCAGGTAATTCACAAATGGTTTCTCCTTGAAATATCCTCTTTGTGCTAAGACTAAACAAAACAATATACATATATGATGGTGCTCAATATATACAGTGACATTGGTCATTGCAGAAAAATAAAATTATATTTGTGATCTGGAAAATGAAACCAATAAGATACCGGACAGGAGCTGTCTGCGGCCACTGACTCCCATTACAAAAAGAAGACAAAAGCACTATTTATTTCCACCTTTTGACAGGACAGATGTGTTGGTTGTATCCAGGAGAGACCTGAGCCCCCACCTGATGTTACATGGTGCTGCGCAGCCGCCTGGTGCAATAACAGTGCGGGCGGGTGGCTGATAGCCGGCACTGCAGGCATCCGTATATAAGCCATGTGTGATGGTGGCTCATGGACACGCGGGCCACCTCCACCAGAAACCACAGGGACCCGGCTGCACCCCGCAGTGTACTGGTATTCTGTGTATTAGTAAGTGCAGACTTTCTTATTATGATCCAAACCGCAGAAATTAAAAACAAAATACAGTAATGGTTTCTACAGGGAGAGTCGAAGCCAAGATCAATCAGGGGTGTGCCCAGCCACCAAATCCATAAAGAGCAGGAGGAAAGACACAGTCCCCATTTACATCATTACTGTATGTTACTGAGTTGTAACGCAGCCTGTGTGTTTTGTATTTACCCGCTTACCCTATGACAACATTTCTACATTGTTATAGGGCCATGTTATACTGTACAGGCGCATACATTAGGTACTTGGCAGGCCGCCTTCCTCCCGACTCCTCTACACACGAGAGCTTAGCTGAGCTATCGTGTGTTTTCACCAGGTAGAGAAGAAATTCACACCTCATTTTATATCCCCTGATCCTTTTTTCCCCCCAATGTCATCTGTCTGGGTAAAGGCAGAAGACCCCATAAACATTAAATGTATACCTGGCCATATCGAAAATGGTGGGTTCAGCCAACTTTCTTCTAATGTGTACGGGGAACTTAAATGGTTTGTACCAAGTGTAGACGCTATTCTATTGGTAGGGTAGGTGGTAACTGTCAGATCTTTGGGACGTAAACAGATAAGATCCCAAAGTGAATGAGAATCAGCGCTCCGGCTGAGTGCAGCAAGGCTGAGCATGTGCACCTCTGCTCCACTCACTGTCTACAGCAAGTACAGTGCTCCACTATCTTTGGTGGTCCTTATAGAATGAATGGTGCAGAGGTGCACATGCTCAACCTCGACGCACCTAGACGGAGCTCTGCACTGCCCAATTCTCAAGATAAGTGGGGATCTCTGAGGTCAGAACTCCAGGGAACAGGAAGTCATCCCCCAATAAATGTACAGGGGTCAAACTCCATAACTGGTACCCACCTTATAAGCCTCCCACACATTTCACAGACTGAATAGATGGTCACGGATTGTGTTAGGCGTCTACAAATTGAAATCTGTTGTAACGTCTCCATGCACAAATGCTCAGGTCAGCGCATAATGTAATTTATAAAAGCAAAAAAAGAATTTTGTTTACTTACCGTAAATTCTTTTTCTTATAGTTCCGTATTGGGAGACCCAGACCATGGTGCGTGTTCTCCGGATCTATGTGTCTCGCACCGCTGCTCTTAGGCAGTGCACTTCTCTTTTTGTGCTAACCACAGGCCGGCGCAAGGGCCTCTCTGCTTCTAAGCCGACCTTAGCCCGTTGGATTAGGTCGACCATTTCGGACGCCTACCAGTGTACTCAGGTGCCTCCCCCGCCAGGGATCAAGGCACATTCGACCAGAGCTGTCGGTGCCTCTTGGGGTTTTCAGGCACCAGGCTACGGCTCAACAAGTCTGTCAGGCTGCCACTTGGGCTAGCCTGCATACCTTCTCGAAGCACTACCAAGTGCATGCTCATGCTTCGGCAGATGCGAGCTTGGGCAGACGCATCCTTCAGGCGGCTGTCGCCCATTTGTGAAGTTAGGCTCCGCCTACTTCTTAGTTTTTCTGTTTATTTCCCACCCATGGACTGCTTTGAGACGTCCCATGGTCTGGGTCTCCCAAAGGAACGATAAAGAAAAAAGAGAATTTTGTTTACTTACCGTAAATTCTTTTTCTTATAGTTCCGTATTGGGAGACCCAGACATTGGGTGTATAGCTTCTGCCTCCGGAGGACACACAAAGTACTACACTAAAAAGTATAGCTCCTCCCTCTGAGCATATACACCCCCTGGATAACCAAATATAGCCAGTTTAGTGCAAAAGCTGAAGGAGAATAGCCACCCACAAGTAGAGATAGAGCAAGAACCGGAACAACCGGAGCCTCTGTCTACAACAACAGCCGGTGATAACACGCGGAACGAGAAACTGCCAACAGGCAACAGGGAGGGTGCTGGGTCTCCCAATACGGAACTAAAAGAAAAAGAATTTACGGTAAGTAAACAAAATTCTCTTTATCGTTCCTATGGGAGACCCAGACCATGGGACGTCTCAAAGCAGTCCATGGGTGGGAATAAACAGAAAACTGAGAAGTAGGCGAAACCTAACTTCACAAATGGGCGACAGCCGCCTGAAGGATGCGTCTGCCCAAGCTCGCATCTGCCGAAGCATGAGCATGCACTTGGTAGTGCTTCGAAAAGGTATGCAGACTAGTCCAAGTGGCAGCCTGACAGACCTGCTGAGCCGTAGCCTGGTGCCTGAAAGCCCAAGAGGCACCGACAGCTCTGGTAGGCATCGGAAATAGCCGACCTAATCCAACGAGCTAAGGTCGGCTTAGAAGCCGAGAGGAGCTTACGCCGACCTGTGGTCAGCACAAAAAGAGAGCTGCACCGCCTAAGAACAGCGGTGCGAGACACATAGATCCGGAGCGCCCGCACCAGATCCAGAGTATGCAACGCTTTTTCAAAGCGATGAACAGGAGCCGGACAAAAGGAAGGCAGGGAAATGTCCTGGTTAAGGTGGAAAGGAGAAACCACCTTAGGGAGAAAGTCCGGAGTCGGACGGAGAACCACCTTGTCTTGATGAAAAACCAAAAAAGGTGACTCCGAAGAGAGCGCAGCCAAATTAGAGACTCTCCTGAGGGAAGTTATGGCCACTAGAAAGACCACTTTCTGTGAAAGACGAGACAAAGAAACCTCCCTAAGAGGCTCAAAGGGGGGTTTCTGCAAAGCCGTGAGGACCAGGTTAAGGTCCCAGGGATCCAAAGGCCGCCGGTAAGGCGGAATGATGTGAGATGCGCCCTGCATGAAGGTGCGCACCTGAGACAGCCGGGCGATACGCCGCTGGAACAACACTGACAGAGCCGAGACCTGTCCCTTGAGGGAATTGAGGGATAGTCCTAGCTGCAGACCGGACTGTAGAAAGGACAGGAGGGTCGGCAAGGAAAAAGGCCAAGGAAAAAGGCCAAAGGAGCGTGGCCGGAAGAGCGACACCAGGACAGGAAAATTCTCCAGGTCCTGTGATAGATTTTGGCCGAGGAAGACTTCCGAGCCCGAGTCATAGTGGAGATGACTTCAGGAGGGATACCAGAAGTCGTCAAGATCCAGGACTCAAGAGCCACGCCGTCAATCTGAGAGCCGCAGAATTCTGGCGGAAAAACGGACCTTGTGAGAGAAGGTCTGGACGGTCCGGGAGATGCCACGGCACCTGTACGGACAGATGGAGCAGGTCTGGGTACCAAGCTCGCCTGGGCCAGTCTGGAGCAATGAGGATGACCAGACGGCCCTCCATTCTGATCTTGCGCAGGACTCTGGGCAAGAGAGCTAGAGGGGGAAACACGTAAGCAGACGAAACTGGGACCAATCTTGCACCAGCGCGTCCGCTGAAAAGGCCTGAGGATCGTGGGAGCGAGCCACGTAAACCGGAACCTTGTTGATGTGCCGGGATGCCATTAGATCCACTTCCGGAGTGCCCCACTTGCGGCAGATTGACCGGAACACTGCCGGATGCAGAGCCCACTCGCCGCTGTCCACGGTTTGACGGCTGAGATAATCTGCCTCCCAGTTTTCCACGCCTGGGATGTGGACTGCGGATATGGTGGACTTGGAGTCCTCCGTCCACTGAAGGATGCGTTGGACCTCCAACATTGCCAGGCGGCTGCGTGTCCCGCCCTGGTGATTGATGTAGGCAACCGCTGTCGCGTTGTCTGACTGGACTCGAATGTGCTTGCCCGCCAACAGGTGGCGAAAGGCTAAGAGAGCTAGAAACACAGCTCTGATTTCCAGCACATTGATCGAGAGGGCTGATTCGGACGGAGTCCAAGTGCCCTGCGCTCTGTGGTGGAGATATACTGCTCCCCAGCCGGATAGACTGGCATCCGTGGTGAGGATCACCCAGGACGGGGCCAGGAAGGAGCGTCCCTGAGACAGAGAGAGGGGCCGAAGCCACCACTGAAGGGAGCCCCTGGTCTGTGGCGACAGAGCAACTAACCTGTGCAAAGAGGAAGTCCGCTTGTCCCAACAGCGGAGAATGTCCAGCTGCAGAGGACGCAGATGGAACTGGGCAAAGGGAACCGCTTCCATTGACGCCACCATCTGACCCAGCACCTGCATTAGGTGCCTGATGGAATGATGGCGGGGCCTCAGCAAAGAGCGCACCGCCAGTTGGAGGGACTGCTGTTTGACTAAGGGCAGCTTCACAAGTGCCGGCAGAGTCTCGAATTGCATCCCTAGGTACGTGAGCTTCTGGGTCGGAGTCAGAGTGGACTTGGGCAGAATGACAAGCCACCCGAATTGGACTAGAGTGGCGAGAGTGAGCGAGACACTCCGCTGACAGTCTGCACTGGATGAAGCCTTGACTAGAAGGTCGTCCAGGTAAGGGATCACTGCCAACCCCTGGAGGTGCAGAACCGCAACCACTGCTGCCATGACCTTGGTGAATACTCGAGGGGCCGTGGCTAACCCGAAGGGGAGAGCCACGAATTGGAAATGTTCCTCTCCGATTGCAAAACGTAGCCAACGCTGGTGTGAAACTGCAATTGGCACATGCAGATAGGCATCTCTGATGTCGATGGATGCTAGGAAATCTCCTTGGGTCATTGAGGCAATGACTGATCGCAGAGACTCCATGCGAAAATGCCGCACCTGAACATGCTTGTTGAGACGCTTGAGATCCAGGATGGGCTGGAAGGAACCGTCCCTTTTGGGGACTAGGAAGAGATTTGAGTAGAAACCCCTGAACCGTTCCCGGGCGGGAACCGGTACAATTACTCCGTTGGCCTGCAAGGATGCCACAGCCTGTGAGAAGGCGGCGGCCTTGGAGCAGGGGGGAGTTGACAGAAAAAATCTGTTTGGCGGGCTGGAAGTGAATTCTATCCTGTAGCCGTGGGAGATGATATCCCGCACCCACTGATCGGAGACGTGTTGAAACCACACGTCGCCAAAGTGGGAGAGCCTGCCACCGACCAAGGACGTTGCTGGCGCGGCCAGATAGTCAAGAGGAGGCTGCCTTAGTGGCAGCAGCTCCTGCGTGGGTTTTTGGTCCTTGGCTGAGTTAGTGGATGAGGCCGAGGGCTTAGAGGACGACCAGTTGGAGGAACGAAAAGAACGAAACCTCGACTGGTTCCTGCCCTGGACAGGTTTCCTGGTTTTAGTTTGTGGCATGGAAGTACTCTTCCCGCCAGTAGCTTCTTTAATAATTTTATCCAGTTGTTCACCGGACAGCCTGAACCCAGCAAATGGGAGCCCAGCAAGGTACTTCTTTGAAGAAGCGTCTGCCTACCACTCTCGAAGCCACAAGATCCTGCGGATAGCGAGGGAATTAGCCGAAGCCACCGCAGTGCGGTGAGAAGCCTCTAGCATGGCAGACATGGCATAGGATGAAAAGGCTGAAGCCTGGAAGTTAAGGCAACCATTTCGGGCATAGAGTCCCTGGTGAGGGAATGCATCTCCTCTAGAGAAGCAGAGATGGCTTTGAGAGCCCACACTGCTGCAAAAGACTGGGAGAACGAGGCCCATGCCGCCTCATATACAGATTTGGCCAGAAGGTCAACCTGGCGGTCAGTGGAATCCTTAAGTGAGGTGCCATCAGCCACTGATACAACGGTCCGGTCTGAGAGTCTAGACACCGGAGGGTCTACCTTTGGTGAATGAGCCCACTCCTTGACCACCACTGGTGGAAAGGGAAAACGGTCATCAGAACCACGCTTTAGGAAGCGTTTGTCAGGACAGACCCTAGGCTTGGTCACAGTGGCCTGAAAACTGGAGTGGTTAAAGAACACACTCCTTGTTCTCTTAGGCAAGGTAAACTGGTGCTTTTCTGCCAGAGAGGGTTGCTCCTCTGATACAGGCGGATTGAGGTCCAGTACAGAATTAATGGACACAATCAAATCACTAACATCTGCGTCACTTTCGGACAGATCAATGGGGCACATGGAGGTAGCGTCCGAGCCCCCAGTAAAGGCATCCTCCTCGTCCTGCGAGTCAGCTCGTGAATCAGGGCCGCGGGACGAGGAAGGAGAGGGGACCCTGCGTCTCCCTTTAGGAGGACGGGGTCTGAGACCAGATGAAGAATCCTCTGTGAGCTCTGCTGAGCGAGCCGTAGCAGCAGAGGCGCCCTGAGAAGGGGGCTGATGCATGCTCAGCAGAGTCCGGGACAGCTGTCCCATGGAGTCGGCAAATGACTGGGAGATAGACTTAGAAAACAATTCTACCCAAGCCGGGGGTTCAGCCACCGGAGCCGGAGCAGCCGGAGGGACCACTGGGGATGAGATTCCAGGCTGAGGCACCACCATGTTAGAGCAGGCATCACAATGTGGATATGTGCTCGGTTCAGGCAGTACGAGCCTACATGCAGTGCATATTGAGTACAGCCTTGCAGCCTTGCTCCTCGTGTGAGACATGCTGCTGAGGTGGGGGCTCTGAGCCAGAATGACCCCCAGAGAGTATATAAGCAGGTCCACAACCGGAGGTTGTGGCTTACCAGACCGTTTGTGTGCCCTCCAGATCCCACAGCCCGGACCCCCAGAGAGATTCTGCAGCCAGCGCCGATCGCTGTGCAGACATGGCATAAGAACGCTGATAAAATGGCGCCGGAGCGAGGAGAGGGGGCGGGGCCTACTCTAAGAGCGGGAACCGGAGGGCCAAGGAGATTTACAGGGGAGGGAACATTTCCTCAGAGAGGAGTGTCCCTCCCCTGTGCCGAACGGCCGCTGGGCGGAGCCGCACTGTCCCTCTGCATGATTGGCACGCAGGGGCAGTGAAATCGAAACTAGGCCTCAGGCGAAGCCGGGGCCTAAATTTAACTATGCGGCCGGCGCACAGGCACCATCGGCGCGGTTCTCAGGTGAAAACCAGAGAACCGGCCGGAAATGTCAGAATAGATACACAGCCCACTCTCCCCAACAAAAAAGTACAAGGGACCCCCCGAAAATAACTTCTCAGATACTTAGCTTGTGAGACGCAGGGTTTCAAGTCCCTGGGGATGAGTGCTCCGTCCGGCAGGATCCTGAAGGGCTGCGGATGGAGACCGGTCTCCTGCAAGGCAGGGAGAACCGTGCTTGCTCCCACTTCAAGCCAGAGCCCGAGGGATGGTGAAGGAGCGTGGCATGTAAGGCTCCAGCCCTGAAATCAACCTTAACAACACTGCCGACACAGTGGGGTGAGAAGGGACATGCCGGGAGTCCAGGCTTGGACCCGCTTTTCTTCAAACTCTTTCCAAAAATCAAAAATCAGATGAGAATGCATGTGTGGATGTGTGCCTCCTGAACACAAAGCATTGAACTGGCTATATTTGGTTATCCAGGGGGTGTATATGCTCAGAGGGAGGAGCTACACTTTTTAGTGTAGTACTTTGTGTGTCCTCCGGAGGCAGAAGCTATACACCCAATGTCTGGGTCTCCCATAGGAACGATAAAGAAAAGAGAATTTTGTTTACTTACCGTAAATTCTTTTTCTTATAGTTCCGTATTGGGAGACCCAGCACCCTCCCTGTTGCCTGTTGGCAATTTCTTGTTCCGTGTGTTTTTCACCGGTTGTTGTCGTTGACAGAGTCTCCGGTTGTTCCGGCTTTTGCTCTGTTTTACTTGTGGGTGGCTATTCTCCTTCAGCTTTTGCACTAAACTGGCTAGATCTGGTTCTCCAGGGGGGTGTATAAGCTCAGAGGGAGGAGCTACACTTTTAAGTGTAGTACTTTGTGTGTCCTCCAGAGGCAGAAGCTAAACATTTATAAAAGCAAAAAACTAAATACATAAAAAAAGAAATCCTACACAGACTGGAGAACGCCTTTATGTAATATCTAATGGGCACGGTCGGCACCTTTAATAACCTTTAGGCCACTTACAATTAAGGTAATTAGGATTCGCCAAACACTGAACGAATTCCAACTCCAGCTGGAATCGGATTCTCGTCTGCTCATCTGAAAGACAATGACATGTGGATTAGGAGCAATAAGCAGCAAAAACAGTGAGGTTTGCTTTACACACAATTTATTCTTTTAATTCCTAAAACACATAAGGATATAAAGGACACTGTGTGACAGACGCGTTATATGAATGGCTGCAAATAATTGAAATGGTCTCTTCAGGGAGGAAAGAGACAAACTCTAGTGCCACAAGTCAAAAGTGGCCCTTTAACCAGCCTTTTCATATGACTTAGGATTTATGCCAGATCAGAACCCCAATTTGCAGACACTGTGTTTTGTGGTGATTGCCCCTCATCAGTGCAAAGTATGAGATCTGATCTGGCTGTATGAGAAGCTAAAGTGGAGTCTAAGGGGAAAACTTTTCTCCTTGCGGAGACTGACAAACCAATATGGCTTCCAGTGAGGAGTCTTATAGCTGCAATGCTCTGCAAATAAGGAATTCACCCCGTATGAATGGAGTCCAGTATGTGACATGTGTAAGGTCTAAATAAATATCCTCCAAAAATTAAGCAATTACTTACAGCAAAAATGGAACTGCAGCTGTACATTACCTAGGCCAAAAACTAGTACTCTAGAAGGATACAGCCAAGCCCCCACTAGGTGGAGGCATCACAGGTGCAGGAGGAGCAAATCACACACACACTTCCACAGAATGGAGGGGGCAATTGCTGGATGGTAAAACTGCACGCTGATGGCTTGCTTAGAGCGCTGTTCACACATGCAGATACATAATCACAAGCTCGCAGCCTACACTATATATAAAAATAGCAACATAAAGAGGAATAAATATCCTCCAAAAATGAATTGCTTAGTTTTTTGAAGATATTTATTACTCTTTTTGTTGCTATTTTTATATTTAGCATAGGGACCTACAAGCATGAGGGTCTCGTGACGAGGGTTGTAGACTTCCGTATTCTGGCCATAATACCAACTAAAACCTCATATTTTTTGAACAGGATGCAGCCAGGACCCTTTCTGTTGGGCCTTGCATTAGAGTCCCTGTCCCTGTATGGTGCACAGATGGAGTACGGCTTGGTAGCCGGCATGATCTAATTGTGTGGGCGTCACCTAATAGGCTGCGGGCTTATGACTGTTATCTGCATGTGTGAACAGCGCTCTATGCAAGCCATCAGTGTGCAGTTTTATCATCCAGCAATCGCCCCCTCCATTCCATGGAAGCGTGTGTGTGATTTGCTCCTCCTGCACCTGTGATGCCTCCACTTAGTGGGGGCTTAGCTGTATCCTGCTGGAGTTGGTTTTGGCCTGGGAGGGTTACAACTGTCGCCCTTTCTTTGCTGCAAGTAATGTGTAAGGTCTTCTACAAAACCTATTCAGAAAAATGAGCTTATATTTTCTGCAGCAAGTTTCTCAGTCCCATAGAGTTGAACGGTGCTCCAGAGTGTACCTCACTTTGGGATCCCGGCTTTTGGTATCAGAGGTCGGACCTTTACCACCTGTAGAGACGTGATCCAGGTACTACAGAAACCACTTCTGATAATCTGTCATCCCTCCTGCTCAGTAACTTGTCAGAATATTGTTCTGCACTTAGGCTATGTGCACACTGTACGGAGACGCAGCGTGTCCTGGACGCAGCGTGTCCTCTCCTATGGGGCCGTAAATATGGTCCGCAGGAGACTGCAGCTGCCTGTGCCCATGAAGAAGGTTCGGGCCGCTGCTGTCTCTGTTGTCCATGCATAGAACACTTACGGCTCTGCAGCAATAAAGTGACATGCTGCAGCCCGGAAAGCTACGCAACATGTCAGCTTATGCTGTGGAGAAAAGAAACACAGTGGGCAGTCGATTTCTAGAATTCCCATCCACTGTGCTTGTACTGCACACCGCAGAACTCTGGACTCAGTAATAACACGCTGCGTCCAAAATGCTGCAAACCCTGATCGTGGCACGCAGACTCATCTCTCGGATGTGCGGTTTCTGTTATGTATTTAAAAAAAAAAAATATGACTAAATTGACAAATGGGTGTTATTTTGTCAACGGGGTGGATCCTTACTGGCTGACTGTATAATGGCAGATAGTGCAAAGAACAGTGTGGTAACCGGCTGTCAGTGTATTCATGCTTTTCAACGAGGAATAATATGAGGAATGGTAAAAGGCGGAATTAGAATAAAATACGCTGCAGGCGCCGGGGTCCTGGGGTCCGCTGTGACAATCTGTGGGGATAATAGTGCCCCGCTCTGCTGATCCCCCAATGCTCGGCCCCATAGAGCAGGGATTATCCCCTTGCCTTACCCTGTATATCCTGCCCATGTCTATACTGACGTGTTCGGGTCAGCAGAGCCCCTGATACGGATGGAAAGTGTGACCATGGGCGGCCAGACCCCGGACAGAGGCCAAGAGCCCCCATAGCCCAGGGCGACACGTACCAGGCTGCAGGGGGCTCAGCAGCTGTATGGCTGCGCGCGCACACTGCGTCCTACAGGCCTGCGCCTTCCCGGGGTGACGGGGACGTGATCCGCCGCATCTCCTCCGTGGTCACTCACACCTACCTGTCTCCAGTGCTCCCGCCGCCATCCTGCATCAGCGACAGCCTCTGTGATCGGCCGCAAACACAGGAAGCAGCGGAAGTTGTCACAGGTGAATGACGTAGCAAACTAAGGGCGGAAGACGGCAGAGAGCACTATGGGCGGAAGCACCTGGAGCATGCGCAGTACAGTTAAATAAAAAGCGCGCCTGACTCTGGGTGACAATGTGTGTCACATCTGCGGGAGAGGTGTGCTGTGACGTCAGGGACGGCTGCCTGCTGTGTGACCTGTATAATTATGAGGGAGCATAGTCTGAGGCACTAACATAAAGTGTCATGGCTTCTCACAAGGCTGTTGTATTTGGCAAGTGCACAGCATGGGAATTAACCAGTAGAATGGTGTCCCCCAACTGTGCTCAGGCCTAGTGATGAGCGAGTGTGCATGGCACTGCGTATTGCATGACCAAGTATTGGGGTACACGGCGCCATGCCCCAGCCCTCATCCCACATATTTCGCTGTTGTTTGCCTGCCAATCAGTAATGCCGTAGACATGATGGCCGCTAGCATTACTGTGATCGGTGTCTGTACGTCACTGCTCATCACAGTCCCTGGTGTAACCAGGCCTGGATCGGGAATTATGTTGGAGCTTAACTGGACATTTTGTTTAATAAATTAGTAAATGATGTAAAGTGCGGGGAAGTCTAAACTATTATTTTCCTAACTTTACACTTACAGGGTTAGTAATGGGGGTGTCTGATAGACCCCTCTCCCTGGGCTTGTTGACAGCTGACATTACACAAGTGACATCAACCAATTAACTTATTACCTCAATTGCCACCGCACCAGGGCATTTGGGAAGAGCCAAGGCGAAGCACCAGAAGTGGGGAATGTAATGTTATATGCCAATTCTGGGCGGCTGTGGGCTGCTATTTTTAGGCTGGAAAGGTCCAAATAACCATGGACCTTCCCAGTCTGATAATACCAGGCCCCAGCTGTCTGCTTTACTTTGGCTGATTAGCAAATGATGTCTGTGGTGTGGCTCGCCTGGCAAAGTGGCTACACTAAGACACAGGTCAGAATGAGCAGGACCAGCCGGAGACGTGGAGGCCAAAGAGTTAGATAGTTCAAATGCCACATGGAACAGCAGAGATAAATGTGTGGACAGGCTCATTGAAATAGCAGAGCCTAAAGTGTTGGAAGCAACATAAAGCAACAGAGCAGTATACCTAGTGAGACACTTTGGTACAGCAGAGACAAATGTGTGGACAGTAGTTTAGAACACCAGAGTCGTAAAGAAGAAGTACCTTTATATAGTGGAGCCAAAAGTGCAGACAGCCCCTAGAAACAGCAGAGCTATGTAGACAGGTACCTTGATGCAGCAGAGCTGAGTGCGCAGAGAGCACCTCCAAATATAGGGTCAGGTAAAAAGACAGGTACCAGGGTATAGCAGAGCCCATTGTACAGACAGTAACTTGGAATAGCAGAGCTGTTACATCAGGCAGACACCTTAATGTAGAAGAACCAAATGTGCGGATAGCATCTTGGAACAACAGAGGAGTGTTTGTCAGGAGGCATATTTTGGATAACTATAAGCAATATTAAGGATAGATTAGTTAAGGGGCTCGGCTCAGAGAATGTACTTGGTAGTAGCTTTACGTAGTACCATAAAAGGCCTAAGGACATGACATTAGACGTGTACGCAGGGTTACCACGGTAACCAGACGCACCGGAGGGCAGAGGGAGATGACTGCTGTGATTGCAATATACTCCTTCTATGCCTTTTGAACCCCAAATTAATAAGATTTGTTTTACGAGCACTCAGGAAATCATACACAGCCTTGTATCGTGTGACCTATGAGCCAATAAGAACTTTAGGGGCATGAATAGAAATGTGAGACTTCCCCGTCCATCAGTGTTACTTGATCACCATGACATCAGAAGATACGTATAGAACAAGATGGATACCACAGACACAACATGGATTGTGTTGTCTCACACTGCTGAAGACAGAAGATGCAAGGACTGGCTCCGGAGCCAGGACAGATGTGTAATAGACGGGAGGCTCCTGAAGATAGTGAGAGCTCACAGAGGATTTGGCAAGACAGCTTGGACAGGGAGCTCCTTCACTTGTACCCATGTCCTCATGATGCAGAAAGGGTGAAAAGCAATGGCCATCGGCTCCCTGCTCCACCACTTTCTCTGGCAAAGATTGCTGTATGCCAGAGACTAGTGATGTGTCAGTCGCCAACGATCCGTCACAAAGATCCGGCTCCCTGCTGTGACTGACAGTGAGAGCCACTAAATTCTCTTACCGGCTCTCACTGGGCGTAAAGGGTGCTTTACACGCTGCGACATCGCTAGCGATTGCTAGCGATGTTGCGAGCGATAGCACCCGGCCCCCATCGTTCGTGCGACATGTGGTGATCGCTGCCGTAGCGAACAATATCGCTACGGCAGCGTCACACACACATACCTGTTCAGCGACGTCGCTGTTGCTGACGAACAATCCCTCCTTCAAGGGGGCGGTGTGTGCGGCGTCACAGCGGCGTCACAAAACGGCCGCCCAATAGAAGAGGAGGGGAGGAGATGAGCAGCCGGCCACCTCCTTCCTTCCTCCTTTCCAATGGACGCAGGTAGGATGATGTTCGTCTTTCCGGCGGTGTCACAGACAACGATGTGTGGTGCCGCAGGAACGACGAACAACCTGCGGAATGAAACAACAATGACATTATGATTTGGAGCGACGTGTCAACGATCAACGATTTTTGCCGTTTTTGCGATTGTTGATCGTCGCTCCTAGCTGTCACACGCTGCGATGTCGCTAATGACGCCGGATGTGCGTCACAAACACCGTGATCCCGACGATATATCGTTAGCGATGTTGCAGCGTATAAAGCACCCTTTAAACTCCGGTGTTCAGTGGATGAAACCTCGCCCACCTGAACGAAACCCCGCCCACTCTATAATTGGTATGTTGTAAGTGGGTGGGGTTTCAACGGCGTTACTACAATGTTAAATATGTGTTCACCTGGGAAGAACACATATTTACGGTAATAGGGAGCCATGAATAATCTGAAAGATCTTTTTGGTGAGCGGAGCAATGGGAACCAGATCACCAAAAAGAACCGGACTGCCCATCACTACCAGAGACCTGACACAGGTGTGGAGCACTCAGGACCTCAGGCCCCGTGTGGCTGTCACCTCATTGTGTCACCCCAGGCCTTGTGCACACACAGCATATCCCATGCACAGACCTGGCGCTGTTTCTGGAAGGCATCAATCATGTTTCTCAGTTCTGTGCTACCTCTGTAAAGATATTTTGCCTTATTTTATATATGTAATTGTGAAAATGCAAATAAATCCATCACATTATAGTAATTGAAATAACGGCCTAATCTAAAATACAGATTATAGCTATTCACAAGGGGGCTGCACTGCTTCTGTCCTCGGTGCTTTGGGGCCCCAGAGTCAGCGAGACTTCACCAACGAGGGCAGTTGCTGACTAGGAAGTCGCGGGGTAAGCCTGGTCTCATCTGCACGACTGCACACGGTGAATAGTATGAATGAATCATGGGCCTAGTAGTGGCGTTCTCGCTCTCCGCTCCGGATATGTGCCTTACATGTATTGTCAGGGCTCGCTTTTCACTGATCTCAGGGACACCATTCATTGTGCTTAGAGTCCAATGACATCAACAAGTGATGTTTTTGTCCCATAGTTGACCCTTTATAATCAGTTATTCCCATGTGTAATAGGACAAATACTGGCTCTTTAGCTGTAGCAAAATGACTACTCCTAATGTTTGCAGGCACCAGAACATGCTCCGAGCTGTAGCTTTGCAACAGATTTAGTCCTCATTCAGAAATCCGTTTTTCACATATGTGCTTTACCTTTAGTTTACCCATTACAGTCATTGATGCTGTTCACAGATCCGAGGGCTTTTTGCAGATTGTGTGTCCTCAAAAAAACACAGACATGTCAGTTTTTGATCTGCGCCATAGATCAAAATTACTCGTACAGGTTTATAGGTTCGTGAAAATCACAGACAGTACACGAATGGCGTCTTTGTACAGTCCTTGTACTGTCTGTGATTAACATTGTAAGGACTCATTCAGACATCCATGTTGCACATACATGTTGTATCCATGTTTTTCAAAGATAGAACACATACCCACTAAAATACATGCTGCTATTCACATCTGCAGGAGCACTGATGAAAAGCCCGAGTACAAGTCTGTGGGTCTAAAAATCACTGCACACGGATGGCATCAGTCTGCAGTCCGTGATTAAAGGGAACCTCTCACCACCAGGTTTTCCCATATAAACTGCTGCCACTCCCTTTATACCATTATATACAGCACTCTAGAATACTGTATATCACCGCTCAGGACGCTCTGTATAACATAAAAAAAAGACCTTTTATTAAACTCACCTATGAGACAGTCCGTTCCAATGGGCGTCGCTGATCTTGATCCATCGTCTCCTCTCTTCCTTCCATCACTGTCTTCTTTCCCAGCTGTTTGGATGACGTGTCCTATGTCATCTACACAGTGTCTCCACTGCGTTTGTACCGCCCCGCGGCCTCGGCTGCCGCCGCCGAGCCGCTCGGATCCGTGCTTGAGTTCTACGGGTGGTGGCTCGAGCCTCTCACGGACCCGGGGGTCACGTCGCTCTGCAAGGGGGGGGGGGGTTGGTTGGCGCTATGCGTGGTGGATGCGGGTGTTTGGGTTTTGGAATTATTGTTTGTGACGCCACCCACGGGTTGTGGCGATTGCAGACACCACCGCTGCGGTGAAGGTACGGGGACTCCCGGGAGCGGTGTAGTGGCGCAGCTAGGTGTTGACCCCTCCGTGGGTAGGGGGATGTTGGTCCCGGGGCCCGATTGGCGAGGGCCGGGATGCAGGGGCAGTATTGCAGTGCAGCACGGTGTGGTGCCTGATGGCACTGGTGTACTCACTCTGATACAAGACACTGGAGTTGCTGGTAAACCAAATGTTGTGATGAACGGGACCCGCAGCCGGCTGCAGCTTCTCCAGTCAGGTTGGCAATGTCTGCCTTTCTCCTGCACCTGTGTGTGTATCTTGACTACTGTGCCTGGGCACCGGTAGCCCGCTCCCTGGCATATAAGTGTCGTAGGAGCCCGTTTGCCCGCAGACGCTAGCCCTTTGGATCTCTGGCCTTTGGCCGAGGCACTTATCCGGACGGGTTGGGCTGTTGCCTTCAATCGGGACTTAGGTGGGAATTAACCCCTGAGGTCCAGACCGCAATCAGTTGATTTGACTATGGTGGTGGCTTATAGCCTAGTTCGGGGTCTGAGTACCCTGCCTGGTGCTCCGGTATCCAGTTGGCTCCCCGGTTCGGTTCCGGCGGGCCACTACCCTGAACCGGTCCCTTACGGTTCCACCGGTCATATTCCCGGTCTCCTGCAAGCGTCCACTACCGTCTGCCTGCCTGACTGATCGGGGTTCCTAGGCTCCAACCCAGGCCCCGCACAGAACTGTACTCTTCACACTCCTCTCTCCAAACTTAATCTGCTTGTATATCCTGCCTCAGGCCAGCAGACTCCTCGGGGGGCGTGTCTTTCCGTCTGACTCCGGCCACCTGGTGTGCCTGTCTGACTCTAAGGGAGGCAATCAGGTCTTTGGTTGACTGATGGTACCTTACTGGGGTGGGGGTGTATATGGTGTGTGTAGTGACCTGTGACCCCTGGGGTGTCCAGGGCGTCACACGTTCCTGCATACACGCCATTCTCCCTGCTCTGCTGAGGGCAGTGCAAACTACTGGAATGCACAGGTGCGGGGAAAGATCAAAGAATGTCTGCGCATGCTCACTGCAATACCGTACATTATTCTACCCTCTGCAGGGCAGAGAGAAGTGTGCATGGGCAGGAGGGCAATGAAGGGCACTGTGTGGATGACATGGGACGTGTCATCCACATAGCTGGGAAAGAGGACGGCAATTGCAAGAAGATAGAGACCAGCAACGCCCATCGGACCGGACCACACTGTAGGTGAGTATAATAAAAGGTATTTTTTAAGTTATACAGAGTGGCCTAGGCACATATATACAGTACTAGCTGTAGTACTCGGGATAGTAACTAAGTCTCTGTCTCTCTATCTCACCATCTCTCTCCCACGCTCTCTCTTTCTCTCTCACCACCAAAATCATACAGTATTAACTGACACATAAGCTTCTTATTCTAAAAATGTCCTTTGTTGCCTATAGCAACCAATAAGAGCTCCTATTAATGACCTGTAGCAAAATAGAAGCAGAGTTGTGATTGGATGTTATAGGCCACCTGACCAGACTATCTGTCAAAACAGCCAATATATTACCTCACACATCCAAACAGTAAGTATGTTTGGAGGTGAATAACTGTAAAGCTTGGGGTTAAAATTTCCCCTAAAAACATAGTCTATAAAGTTTTCTGAGTCACATAAGGCGCCTGTGCAAAATTACGTGATTGTAAATGTGACGGTGCGGATTCCTTTAGCGGATACACACACACACACACACACACGGTACATACTGTACATACATACACTCAGCTTTATATATTAGATTCTAGAATGGTGTATATAAGAGCTTACTGGTGGTGGCCACAGCTTATATGGGAAAAACCTGGTACGTGAATAATCACTGATGTCTGATTGAAGCCTCAGAGCCACAGCTTGGATTGAACCACTGAAAAAAAATTAAAAAAAAGTTACCAATGATTTTACCAGTCTGCAGTGCAACTTGTGTGGCCACTAGATGTCAGCACATGTTAAATCTGCAATATTTCATTATCTATCCGTCCATCATTAGACAGACCAAACCAAATCACATAAAAAATGTAAAATAAGATATATAGATTATTGATCAGTCTATTACAGCAGTGGAACATTAGCTTGAATTCCTGGTTTTCTGTACAGACAGATGGCGGGACGTCTCCTCAACTTTATACTGATACACTTCAGAATTCAAGGCTCAACCAATGTTATTGTACAGTGCCTAAATATTCAATCAGGGCACGGCACAGTTGGTTATTATTGAGACAAGTATTTCATAATAAGTTTGGTTATGCGGATGCACAAAATATAGATACAATACAATTTACACTATGCTATTACTAAATAACAGATATCATCCAAGTTATCTCACGCCTAGTCTCCCTGTCACTGAAGCATCAGTATTACCCCTAACTAACAATACAATCAGCACACAGGCTTTAACAGGGTTAACACACAACCCCCCTAGGCCACAAGTCCAATTCTAGTAAGTACATTTCCTCAATTAGTACCGTACGCCTGGACAGGAAGCCACGGACCGCCTCTCCTGTATCTTCTTTTGGATACTAAGTCACTGGAAGCGAGTCTTCTTCTGGTAATTGATACTTAGTCTTCTTCTGAAGGTGGTATTTGGTCTTTTGTCTTCTTCTGAAGTCGGTATTCGGTCTTCTGGAGTCAGTATTCAGGTTCTGTCTTCTTCTGGAGTCAGTATTCTGTATTTGGTCTTCTTCTGGATCTGATCGCTCTCAGCTCTTCTTTAGCAATGTTGGCTGTAAGCCTGCCCCACTGCTCACAAGACCACTCACTTCAAACTCTTGGTGCCGCTCCTCCACGTCTTAACCGTCCTGGACTTTCAATTAACAACTGAGTCACAACTACCACCTGATCCAGCATCTCTTCCAAACTCTTTCCTCTAGGAAACACACGTGCCACTCTCTAGTTCCCGCTTGTTCTTTCCAACCAGCAGATGGCAGTCTTTATTTGCAGATATTGTAAGATGTTGGCTGAGCGTGCCTTTCGTTCACCAATCCTTTACAGATCTATTCCTGACAATTACTGATACAAAATACTAACCAGTATTGCAATCAAATAGGTAGGGTGTCCATTTTACATCCAGGAGAAAAGAACAAAGAGATGCGTTTTTTTTTACAGGATTTTAATCCAGGCTTTTACATTACTAAATGAGCAGTTAGATCTACTGGATCATGTCTTGTGCCCTAGTGGCGATTCTCACAATTTTGGAGTTCATTTGACAACTATTGAGTTCAATTCTCCTTTTTTTCCAAAAGTCTCTCAAGAAACATTTCAGTGTGTTGTTTCACATAATAAAGGCTGTTTTGTCAAATTCAGTGCAAGCTGTAACTGCACAACAGGATGGGTGATCCTCACAGCTAGACTACTGTTTCCAGCACAATCTGGAACAAGATGTGCCTGCTGATAGTTATATCTGAACAATGAAACACTATTGTAAGTACTAAAATTATAGTTTCATCATGTATTTTTAAAACATGTACAAATATATTTTTTAAGTGTAACAGCCCTCTAGGCTCTAGCCTTCACTGTATTTATTAGTTCCCTTAGGGGACTATAACTTGCGATCGTCTGTATTTTACAATACCAGTGCATTGCTGTATAGTAAAAATCACAGTCTCCTTTGCAGCCAGGCCACACACAGAGTTCCAAGGGAGCTCTGTAATGATAAGCACAGGGGTCTTCAGCAGACCCCCGGATATCATAGCAATCCACCGGCGCCCTGCGATCACATCACGGGCTCATAGGATGATGCAACCCCATGCTGGCGCACTGTTCATACCGCGGTCAGAGTTTGACAGCAGCATTTAACAGGTAAACATTTGCCGTTGGCACTTCGCAGCACCTGTACTTGTTAGAGGCAGGTTCTGGTTGTAAGTACAGCCATTACCTGCCAAGTATGCAGCACATGTGGTGAAGAGGTTAAAGGGAATTTAAGAGCAGCAGATGTAGAGGGAGAGAGCCAGAGTCCAGCGATGTGTCACTTACTGGACTGCTTGGTGCAGTTTTGATAGAATCTCTGTTTTATCTGATGTAAGTGTAGCAGAGCTAAGACTACTGAGCTGTGTATAACTCCACCCACAACCCTGATTGGCAGCATCCTGTGTACACTGCATTGTCAGCAAGCTGCTAATCAGTGCTGTGGTTGGGGGTTATGACTTGTCTGCAGTGGGACCATTGTCAGGTAGTGATAAGCTCCTGCTGATAAAACACTGATTGGATTGAAACTACAGGGCACAGCCTAATGAATGATACATTCCTCTAATTAGGCTCTGCCCTCACATTATATTTCTCTCAGATTAAATAGTAAAAACCTGCTGACAAATTCCCTATTAAGAGGACCTTAACACATTGATTTTGGCATTGGTATCTACTATGTCCACCTTAGTTTTCTACTACTGGAGCCTCCTTATGTCTAGTAATATTAGAGCTAAACATTATTATTATTATTATTATTATTATTATTATTATTATTATTATTATAATATACTGATTATTATTGTGCTGCACATCCTAAATAAAGTTATTGTTTGAATTAAAAAACCCTCCATAGTTCTTCACTCTATAATTGTGTTGTATGTATTGTATATACACACAAGATAACTATACACTATATATGAGGTAACTATACACATATTAACCCCATGGAATATGGATGATGTCACAATAAAGCACAGTCTTGATTCTTGCTTACAGTGTGTATGGCGCTCATCTATGTTGGATTATGAGCAGGAATCTCACATATTCTGCTTAAATTTGTTATCAAAGCTTAAAGGTAATATATCTATGTGTTTGTCAGGGAGATCAGGAAGATATCTCACCGCCGCCTCTAATTATCATGACAATCACAAGACTGATGGCAGCGGCAATGGCTGGTATTGCTACTAGGCAGGTTAATGGTCGCTTTCACAGTGAACATATAGTATATACACATCCGATCTGACCCTTGACCATCAACCGGCAACACATGGGTATATGCTGGATATGTTCTTCGGTATGGTCATCGCCAAGCTCTACAATAATCCAAGAAAAACCAACCACCACCACCAATCAATTTTTATAGGCTGATTGGACGCCCATTACTGGTAACACGGAGCCTCATGAGATAGCAGGGCTGTCGGTTATAGAGAAGAGGAACAAAGCTATTACATACTATATAGTTAATCCAACAATTAGGCATTTCTCATTAAAAGTATACCAGAGATGCTACAAAGTGGAAAAGACAATAGAGTGTATACAATCACATAAAAATAAAAGGGAAACAAAAGAAAGTTACTAGGCCTGTTGTCATAGCAATGGAGCAGATCTTGAGAAGAGGAGCCCTCTGTGTAGAAAATGGTGCCGTTCTTACAGCACTCTGTATCTCACAGGACTGAACATGGGATCTAGGCCAGAACCTGGTACCAACCACTCCCTTCTACCACCTATGGCGACCTCAGATGGGGCCAGTATAGAAAATGAGGGCTCAGGTACCAAACAATTATAAGATGCCTGATTTTAAGATTAGTATCCCCCCTGGAGGTCCCAGGTGGAAGTTAATGTTAGAGGTACAGATACTGATCTCCAGCTGCAGCACAGCCCCGTGTCAGTTCTCTGCACCGTAACCGCCTCTCTAGTGCAGGGGAATGGTTGCTGGGACTTGTGGTGCGGGGCACTTACTTTCAGGCCAGAGCTGGTCCTCTCTTCGGGACCACCTCCCAGCTGCCAGTTGCAGCAGGTCCCAGCACCCTCAGACACCACACAAGGACACAGGTCTTCTTTAAAACCAACAATTGTTCTTTACTATTCATAACACAAATCCATCTTCCATCATGCCTTCAGCAGGCACATCCTTTCTTAGTTACAGGGGTCACACCAGTCACCTTCCACAGTGCCTTTGTTGTACACTTCAGTCCCCCAACGGGGTTACCAACAGCAACCGGAGTCACTCTCAATTTGCCAGTCAGCCACTTCCCTGGTACTCCGGCTTCCGAGCCCCTCATCCCCTCTCCCAGCTTCATTCTGTTGTGCAGACTCAAACAGTCCTCTGAAAGCCTCGTCATCCCACCCATAGGGATTTTCGGCTATAAGCTAGAACGGGACTCTTCAGGGACATCACTCCTCTGGTCTGCTTCGTTAGGACCTACTCCTGCCGTAAGAGCTCACTGACTTTCTGCTGATTAAGGAGCTTCTCTGGGTATCTGCCAGGGGGTGACCACCATCCAGGCAGTCCAGACTTCACCCACTTGGGACGACGTTAACACAGCCCACTCCCACTAGGGCCCCACAGGTCTGGCACCAGGATTCGACCCAGCGGGTCAGACTAATCTATACTGTTTGGGGGCAGTTAACGTTCACTCTCCTCAGGGACTCTCCTGTCTCTTCCTGTCTGCTCACCATTTTTGTGCACTATCCTCCTCCCACACTAACCCTTTCCTACCCAGCAGTTAGGGTAGAACCACAAAGAAATATAGTATCGAGGTATTATATAGCAAAGGACCACAGAAATAATACCTCTAAAATTAAATATTTTTATTAAACAAAATCTAAAATAGGACTTACAATGTCTCTCTTCAACGAACATGAAGGACAAAACAGTGCCAGTGAATATTGGAAAAAGATAGTTTCAGCGTGAGGAAAAATAGCGATAGGTAGGTAGTCACAGATATGTCAGATCACTAATCTCATAGCCTTTATTGGCCCTTCCTATAAAGGAGGGAGGGAGAGCGTGGGGTGACAGCTACTTTAGCGGGTCTCCTACAGCTCCACCTAACAACTATCATCTAGTTCTGACTAAAGCATTTAGTCTAGTCAGAAACCAAAATCCATAACGCTATTGTGTTTTATGTCTGTATTTACTTCACTTTATCACCTGGGTTTGGTGGTGGACACCCCTTGGTTAGAGATAGGGACAGGGAGGGACAGCCACCCGGAATGGGGAGTGTCCTTCAAATTACGACACCCTCCGTCGATAGGAAGGGCCAATAAAGGCTATGAGATTAGTGATCTGACATATCTGTGACTACCTACCTATCGCTATTTTTCCTCACACTGAACTATCTTTTTCCAGTATTCACTGGCACTGTTTTGTCCGTCATGTTCGTTGAAGAGAGACATTGCAAGTCCTATTTTAGATTTTGTTTAATAAAAATATTTAATTTTAGAGGTATTATTTCTGTGGTCCTTTCCTACCCAGCAGTTACCAGGGAAGTGGCTTTGCCCATGGTGGCCATTTAGTGGCCGCATACATCTAATATACATCAATGCAACTAAACATAGTGTCCCCACAGATAGGGGATTTGCAGGTCTGGGGTGGGCCGAGACCTCCACCTCTTTACATTATTACCGCAATTTTGCCTATCACAATTTTAGCTTGTCATACATATGAGACATGACATATACAACTCCATCCACCTAGCTGATATTAAAGGGAATCTGTCACCAGGTTTTTGCCACTTGATCTGAGAGCAGCATAATATAGAGACAGAGATCCTGATTCCAGCGGTGTGTCACTTACTGGGCTGCTTAGTGTAGTTTTGATAAAATCATTGATTAATCAGCAGTAGATTATCATTAGCGAACTACTTGGTGTGCTGCCAAGTAGTCCAGCGTATTCATGAGCTTTGCATAACTGCTACATCTGCAGCAAAGAAAACATTAATTTTATCAACATGACAGCAAGCAGCTCAGTAAGTGATCATGAAATATAACCTCAGCACCAAAGGAGACAAATTGAGTTCATGAATGCTGCAAAAAGTGAATAATTGTATTCCAAATCGGCACCACAGATAATATCCAAAATCGTCTTTTCGACCTGTTCAAGGTCTTTGTCAAGGATATCTGTGCACAGGGACCCAGGCTATGACAATGTCCAAAAGTGTTCAGGTGGGGCGCTGCATGAGCTGCGGGGGATCCACCATATGTATGGAGCGCTGGATGTCACATGAACAGGTCGTAAAGTCGACTTTGGATATTCTCTGTGGTGCCGATTTGTAATAAAATTATTCACTCTTTGAAGCATTCATGAACTCTATGTGTCTCATTTGGTGCTGAGGTTATATTAGATAACATTGAGGACACAATCACAGCATCTCAGTTGCCAAATCCGGGCTACTAGGTGTTGTGGTTCAGCTACTTGGCGGTTGTTTCCCAGGAAAAAATCCCCACCTCCCTGCTTCATTATCCTTCCTGTCACCTCCTCTCAGCAGCCCAGTCACTGCGTCACAGCTGGCAAATCCCGCGCGTGCGCAGTAGAGTGTTCTCCAGCCTGCATTCATTCACCCCCTCATTGAATCTACTGCACATGCGCTGGTGAGTCAGCTTCATTTCCGTTATCGGTGTGCTGTTCTAAGTTGTCCTCCCAACTTTCTGCTTGCGGGCAGACGGGTAGACAGACATACACACACATACCTGGGGGATTTTGCAGGCAGAAAGTCATCAGGACAACGTAGAACAGCGCACCGATAACAGAAGTGGCGCTGACTCACCAGCGCATGCGCAACAGATTCAATGAGGGTGTGTAATGAACGTAGGCTGAAGAACACTCTACTGCGCACGCGCGGGATTTGCCAGCTGTGATGCTGTGACTGGGATGCTGAGAGGAGGTGACAAGAAGGATAATGAAGCAGGGAGGCGGGGATTTTTTTACTGGGAAGCAACCATCAAGTAGCCGAACCACAACACCTAGTAACCTAATTTGCATATAGCGATCTAAAGTAATATTTGTGGAACAAGCCATCTACTATGAGGCATACAGGTAAGACTACTTTCAACATCCTATTACCTGTATGCCCATATTAATAGCTTAAAACTGTCAAAAGGGGTGACGGAGTCCCTTTAATGTGTTATACTTGATTGATACAAATATATATTGTGCTATTACTCGGCTATCCATATGTGCTACATAGTAATAACTTGATAATTCCTCTGCTGTGGTGTAATGATCAATTTAGCAAAAAGAAACAGGTGTGTTGAAATCCATCTGCCAGATCTGACATGCCAGATCCATCTCTTCCATGGCATTATCTATTGGTGTTGCAAGGCCCCTACACGTTAGGTTGTCAGCCGAGCTGATGGTGAGCTCAGCTGACAACCTGCCAACATTAGTCTAAGGGGTACTTTACACGTTGCGACACTATATCGTCGGGGTCACGTCGTTAGTGATGCACATCCGGCGCCGGTAGCAACATCGCAACATGTAAATCCTAGATGGAACAATGAACGAGCACAGAAGCGTACAATCTCGCTGATCTGTGTAACGTCGCTCATTTTCATAATGTCAGGTCGACCGCAGGTACGATGTTGTTTGTCGCTCCTGCAGCTCCACACATCGCTGTGTGTAAACCCGCAGGAACGACAAACATCTCCTTACCTGCGTCCCGATGGCAATGCGAAAGGGAGAAGGTGGGCGGCATGTTATGTCCCGCTCATCTCCACCCCTCCACTTCTATTGGACGGCCGATTAGGGACGTCGCTGTGACGCTGAACGCACCTCCCCCTTGAGGGATTGTTCGGCAGTCACAGCGACGTTGCTGACCAGGTATGTGCGTGTGACGCTGCCGTAGCGATAATGTTCTCTACGGCAGAAATCACCACATATCGCATTTGCGACGGGGGCGGGTATTAACGCGCTGGACATCGCTAGACGATGATAGCGATGTTGCAGTGTGTAAATTACCCCTAAGTCCCCGCTGGATGTTGATCCCACCAGACCGGCGGGGGATGCAGCGTTGCTAGTCTGGAGGCGACAGTCAGGGATGCTATCACATTCTTTTGATTTTTTCCTATACAGAAATGATGATAATTCCTATATGCATTTTACCTCCAGCATCCAAACATGCAAATTGAGAAGAAGCTCGACTGGCACCTACCAAGCATTGGTAAAAATGAAGATACTGATCCTACTGAAATGGATTTAAAAAAATTAGAACAGCAGTATAAAGTGGCTGAAATTATGAGAATATCCTTCAGAAAACGGACAGAACATTTTCTTCTTAATCAGCTGTAAGTTTGAGTGTTTGATAGATCGTTTCTATCTATAAAATCCATTTCTACTGAGACTGGACACATTTGTGGTAATTTGGTAACAATGGTATCTCTATGGAGCTCGATATGTCAACTGTGATAAATGTAAGTCAGTTTCTGTACATAATATAGTAAATAATTTGGGATTTTAGAAAACTTCATCTCCCCCTAAGATTCGCCAACTTCCCCCATCATGTTTGAAAAGTGGTTGGCGAAGCGCACAAGTCACAAAATGTTTATGCAAATGTTATTTACCTAATAAAATGTTTGTTTGGTTTTCACCAGAAAAGTGATGTTTAAGAAGTTAGCCACTACTCTAACTCATTTCATTCTTCATTCATTAATCTTGCTATTATGTGCCACTTAATGCATCCATGCTCCTATTATAGCAATATAAAACTTTTATCATGCAGATAGGTGTCTGCCAGCAGGAGCTCTGATGTTTACATCAATCCCTTCCTTTCCCTAGACCTGTGATCCAGCACTTAGCTCGCCCCCTCTTTTCTCCCCTCTCTGCTGCTGAAGATATTGGGAGATACCAAGTGTCAGAGCAGCCCAGGCTAAGGGCAAGCCTAAATGGCAATTGCCAGATGATCAGTACAGTCCTGTCACTGAATTTGTGTCACGTCTCCACCTAAACCAAATTTGGGAGGGTTTCAGCTTTCAAAAGAGTAATTTATTAAACCAATGGATGAATTTAAAGTCAGGTTATAAGCTTTTAGTTACATAACATAGATAAGCGACAGAACTTTTGTCAGGGACTGTAAACCCTCCTTCAGCAGCCCAGTGACAACTTCCTTTCATTTGGTCTGATTTCTGTGCTGGAAAAGGAAGTATCAGAGGAGGAATCAGAATGTGCATAACAATTCAGTACTATGTGATCCCTGCTAAGATTCGCTCATAGACGCTATACATCCAATACAAGTATATTACAAAAGGTATTGTTTTGAAGAGCTATGCTATATGACAAGTGAACAAGTAGTGGAAAAACCCTTTAAACCCTTGCTAATTTTCCCCCAATTGTTGTAAATAGGGAAAGATCTCTATTCATGCTTGCAGAAAGACCCACGTAGAAACCACCCTCAATAATATCCACATGCCCTAGTGGGTGTTGCAGGCCATATAACAGTAAAAAAACACTCAGAATACTCACTGTGCTGAACTCCAGAAATCCCCAGTCCCCATCTATTAGGTATTTTCTGGGGACTAAGGAGATGTGACCGCAGTGATTGGCTGCAGTGGTCACATCCTCCCACCGGTCTCTACTTCCGTCTCTGTCTGGACAGAATTGTGTTTACTGCAATCAGTAATTGTCCACAGCATCACATGACAGACACTGGTGGCATTCAACTGTCCAAATTATCTACAATGGGGTTATCAGTTTCCAAATTGGTTTGTCTACCAGAATAAAATATCCCAACATGCTGCACAATTGTTTCAACCCCTTTTAAAGGAATCTACGATGCAGGCTCCTGACAAAGCCTCTGATACAGACGTGACCATAGTGACAGTCATCCTCTATACAATTATCATTGTGTTATTTGACCAAAACATTATATTATTATAGAAATGAAATAAATCTGCTGCAGGAGCAACAGAAAGCGATGAAACTTACAAAATTGTGCGGTGGATCTCCGACAATTATCCTGAAAGATCAAAAGCATGCCAGAAAGCTTTTTGAACTGGCAGAAGCCCAGGACCAATACAACCGTCTTGTAGAAGAGCAAAAGAAACTGATAAGTGACCTGGACATGAAGGTACTGTGTGTGTGCTGCTGTTTATTAACAGAAGGCAAAACTGCCATGAAATTCATGCTGCACTAACTACAGGCAGAATTAATTGGTGTGATTGCCGCCAGGTCTGAAACGCTGCAGTGTTTCTTCAGTGTATAAATGCTTTGAAAAGTTGTCCAAGGACTGTGTGACTCGACTTATGAAGTGGCCTTCATCCTGACTATCCATTTGAATGACAGGTCTCTCCCTAGACACAAACATAGGAAAAGATCTGTCAGTTAACTGAAGTGGGGAGAAGCCAGCCTCGGACTAGTCAGCTAAGCCACATAGGGGCCGATTCATCAAACATTTTGTGGCGTAAGGCCTAAGCCAGACGGCGAGAAAATCGATGCGAGTGGAGTGCGATAAAACATCGCATTCCACTCGGAACAATATTACTCTGTGTGTCAGTGCACATGAGCGATTATTTTCTCAGCCCTAATCGGACCGAGAAAACAATCGCAGCATGCTAAGATTGTAATGCGAGACTCTTTTCTCTCGCACCCATTCAAGTGAATGGGGCGAGAGAAAAATCGCACTGCACTCGCGGTACACCGGTGTACAGCGAGTGCAGGGCGAGAATCGCAATAGCAGGCAACGGAGGAGAGAGGGAGAGAAATCCCTCCCTCCCCTCCTAAATGCCGGCCAACCCCTCCTCAGTGCCTGGCCTGATCCTCCGCAGCTGAAGTCCGGTCGGACCTCAGTCGCATGTGTCATGATGTATTTTACCTTCTCACTGTATTTGCTGTAATACTATGTCAGGATGTGATGTCACTTTCCTTTGGTTGTACTTACTGAACACTTTGAAATGTCTTGGGATGTAAGTAACCATACCTTCCCCCCATCTCCTGTGTCTCTGGGCCCATAATGCAATTATCTCTTGTCCACACAGCCAGGGGAACTTCTCATTGTTTCGTAAGCAGTGGATAACGCCAACTACACAAACCTTGTAGACATCTCGGAGCCAACCTTCTAGAATCTTCTAGTGGGCCCAACCATTGCATAGACCCCTACCCTTGAGGGGCGGGCCCACGAGCTCAAACAATTCACTCCTGTTTCTAAATGCAGTTGGGAGTTGAGTTTTTGAAGAGGAAGGGAGCGAGATCTGAATCTGCGGACAGACCTCGCCGTCCAGTGGATTGTGTGGGATTTCTGGGACTCTGAAAAGGACTATTACGTTGTGATCTGGCACTTTGGATTATCGGGAGGTGCCCCCGAATCTGTTTTATTTGGACTTGTCGTGTGCTGTTCCTGTATTCCTGTTAGTAAACCTGTTGGATCATCCTCGGCCTGTTGTCTCTCTTTGCTCTGATGTACACCCCGTCACAAACTGGTGGCAGCGGCGGGATCAGAGCAGAAGAAATGGAGGACAACAGCCAATCGACGTCTGAAACCAGAACCTCAGGATACAGGAACTGGACTGTGGCGAGTCTACAAACAAAGGCCCGTGAATTAGGTGTCGGCTACAAAGGACTCTCTAAGGAGCAACTAATTGAGGCATTGGAACACGCTTGCCTGCAAGATGGCACCGAGGAACAATTTCCACAGCAAGGGGAGCAAAGACGGGAGCCGGAGGTGAATACCCAAAAAAGTCAATGGGTTGTGTGGTACAAGGAAAAGATGGCACTGCTTGGAGATGAGGCCACCATAGAAGATAAGAGGGAGGCCATGTGTGGAGCTGAAGAGAAGGAGCGCAGGATGGAGGAGATGGCATTGCTGGATAAGCAGCTCGCTGTGGAAGCTGCGAGAGGTTCCAGACAGACTGTAACCCCAGCACCCATCATGAGGGAACTTCCCAGAGTGTCCCGCAAAGACTTCAAGCAGTTTAATGAGGCTGCTGGTGACATTGAGGGCTTCTTCCAGGACTTTGAGCATCAGTGTCGATTAATGGAAGTCCCAGAAAGGGAGCGCGTCCGGCATCTGGTTGGGCTCTTAGAGGGTGGAGCTGCTGCAGCCTATAGAGCTATGGACCCTCGGTGGAACTGTGAGTATGCGGATATTAAACAGACTATTCTAGAACATTATGCTGTAACGCCAGACACTTACAGGACTCAGTTCCGTACTCTAGCATGTGATGAGGAAGTGTCCTTCAAGATGTATGCCCACAAACTCAAACATCTGTGGCATCGTTGGTTGGAGGCAGAGGAGGCCTTAACCTTGGAGACCGTCCTCCAGGTCCTCCTAAAAGAGCAGTTTTACTTCAAGTGCCCCGCTGAGATCCGGGAATGGGTGCGTGAAAGGAGACCAGCCACTGTGGAGGAAGCTGCAGCTCTAGCTGATGAGGCTCTCACCATCAAGCCTCAGTGGAAAAAACTACTACCCAGTGAGAAAAAAAACACCAACCCCCCAACGCTGGTGGCCCCTGGTCCTTCTGGCCCCAATGTTCACCATCACCCTAGACCGTCAACTCATGGGGACCTTCGTGTGACTGTGCCTCGCATTACTCATGCTCCACCTTTGGGAATACGACGCGGAGGAAGAATCCCAGAGCGCAGATGTTATGGATGTGGGCAGCCTGGGCACATGCAATTCCAATGTCCAGGTGTTCGTAGACAGAACAGCTACAGACCGCCTTTGCCTGTTCATTACCTACAGACACCTTCACCAGGAGAAGAGCTGGATTCTGTGCCTGATGACTTGCCAAGTGACTCAGATATCCTGGCTCCCCTACCCGGAGTCTATGGGGTGCGAGCTCCAGCCACCTGTTCTTCTGATCTTCAGGACAAACATCTACAGGAGGTCGTGCTGGATGGCCAAAAAGTTGTTGGCTTCCGTGACACTGGGGCTTTCCTCACCATAGCCGATCCCCGAGTAATTCAACCACAAGCAATTCAAAAGGGACCAGGAATTGCCATTGAACTGGCAGGAGGTACCCAGAGATATATTCCAAGAGCGAGTGTGACCCTGGATTATGGCTTTGGGGCAAAACAATGTGTGGTCGGTGTGATGAGCGGCCTCCCTGCAGACGTTCTTCTAGGAAATGATGTGGGGAATCTTCATTGCCACTTTGTCGGTGCGGTAACCAGAAGTCAAGCCAAGAGAGCAGCCCATGTGGACGTGTACAACCCATCCATGGAACTGAGGCCACCAGAACTGCCATTACAGCCGGTGAGTGATTCTTCTTGTGGGGATAATATGAATGTTACTTGGGATAAAGTTCAGTTTAGACAAGAAGTAGAGACTGACCCCACCCTTGCTAGTTTTAGAACTCGGGCTGAAATAGGGCAGCTAGGGGAAAACGGAGAAAGAATTATCAGAGAAAATGGACTTCTGTATCGGGTTGCCAATGCCGACTCCCTAGATAAGCCCTGGACTTATAGCAAACAGCTGATTGTTCCTCAGAAGTACAGAATTCCCCTATTACACCTGGCTCATGACATTCCTACGGCTGGCCATCAAGGCAAAACCCGCACCGAGAGACGATTGACTCAAACTTTTTATTGGCCGGGGATTTCCCAAGCAGTGGCGCATTTCTGCCGAACTTGTGACATATGTCAGCGTAGAGGGCGACCCGGAGATCACCCAAAGGCACCCCTGCAACCGCTCCCTATAATAGAAGAACCCTTTCAAAGAGTAGCTGTTGATATCATTGGACCTCTGGCTAAACCAAGTAAATCTGGAAAGCAGTACATTCTCACTGTTGTGGACTACGCCACCCGATATCCAGAAGCCGTGGCCTTGTCAAGTATCTCTGCAGCCAAGGTGGCCGAGGCCTTGGTTATTATTTTTACCAGAGTAGGATTCCCCAGTGAGATCTTGTCGGACCAAGGCTCCCAGTTTATGTCAGAGTTGGTCCAGTGTCTGTGGCGCACCTGTGGAGTACGAGCGATCCGAACGACCCCGTATCATCCCCAAACAAATGGACTTTGTGAACGATTCAACGGCACTCTGAAGAATATGCTGAGGGCCTTCACGGACCGAGATTCAGACTGGGAGAAGTACCTACCCCATCTCTTGTTTGCCTATCGGGAAGTTCCCCAGGAGTCCACTGGGTTCTCCCCCTTTGAACTACTCTATGGAAGAAAGGTCCGAGGACCCTTAACCCTGCTCAAGGAATACTGGGAGGGGCAAGTTGAAGATACAGGAACCCCTGTTGTCCCTTATGTCCTAAAGCTGCGAGAAACCTTGGCCCAACTTGCTAGTTTTGCACAGAGTCATTTGCGTATGGCTCAAACCAGACAGAAGACATGGTATGACCGTAACGCACGCTATCGGGAGTTTGTAGAAGGACAACAAGTGTTAATGATTGTTCCCCATCGGCAGAATAAACTGCAGACCACATGGGAGGGTCCCTTCCGGGTTCTCAGAAAACTGAATGATACCAATTACCTTCTTGCTTTAGATGATCAGGGGCTAAGGCAAAAGACTGTCCATGTGAATATGATTAAGGAGTACCATGACCGGAACATTCCAATGATAGCAAGCTGTCGGTTGGCTTCAGAAGATGGTCAAGAGGATGAGGACTCTCTACCTGATCTCGTGGAAGCAGCGAGAGCCCCATCCACTGTGGAACAGGTTCCCCTGGGAGATTACCTGGACTCCTTACAGAAAATCCAGATGCTGGAAGTGCTTCAACAGAGACGGGCTGCTTTCTCATCCCAACCAGGTCGAACCACCGTCACCCAATATCATGTGGACACTCAGGGCATCCGTCCCATACAACTGGCTCCTTACCGGGTACCTGAATCAGTTCGAAACACCATGCAGCACGAACTGGAGGAGATGTTACAGCTTGGGGTAATCCAGGCCTCCCATAGCCCTTGGGCCTCCCCTGTGGTGTTAGTACCCAAGAAGGATGGGAGTACTCGATTTTGTGTGGACTATCGGCGACTAAACGACCATACCGTCAGCGATCCTTACCCAATGCCTCGTATTGACGAACTTCTAGACCGACTGGCTGGGTCCCGATATGTCACTACCTTGGATCTCAGTAAGGGATACTGGCAGATCCCTCTAACGGATGAAGGGAGAGAACGGTCCGCTTTTATAACCCCCTTTGGTCTGTATGAATTTCTAAGCATGCCTTTTGGAATGAAAAATGCCCCGGCCACCTTCCAGAGAATGGTGGATCAGATCCTCCGGGGATGTGATGACTTTGCTTGTGCCTACTTGGATGATATCGCCGTCTTCAGCCACACATGGGAGGAACATCTGAATCAAGTAGCCATTATTTTGGACCTGATTCTTGCAGCCGGCCTAACTATTCGACCCGATAAATGCCAATTGGGGATGGGGGAAGTCCAGTACCTAGGACATAGAGTGGGAGGAGGGAAGCTCCGACCTGAGCCTGCCAAAATCCAGGCTATTAGAGACTGGCCTGTACCCCAAACTAAGAAACAAGTTATGGCTTTTCTGGGCACTGCCAGTTATTACCGAAAATTTGTTTCTCATTTCAGTACTGTGGCCAAGCCTCTTACCGACCTGACCAAGAAAACAATGCCCCGGCTGGTGATCTGGACTCCAGCCTGTGATGAGGCTTTTAACCGGCTGAAGGATGCTTTGATCTGCGATCCTGTCCTGGCTGCTCCAGACTACAAGAGGAGATTCATTGTGCAAACGGATGCCTCTGCTTATGGACTGGGAGCTGTCCTCAGCCAGGTGAATGCAGCTGGGGACGAACACCCCATCGCCTATCTCAGCCGGAAACTGCTGGACCGAGAAGTGGCCTATGCAACTGTTGAGAAGGAATGTCTGGCTGTAGTGTGGGCCCTTAAGAAACTACGGCCGTATCTGTATGGACGGGAATTCACTGTGGTTACTGATCACAATCCCCTCACCTGGCTGAACAGAGTCTCTGGGGACAATGGACGCTTACTGCGATGGAGCCTGGCTCTGCAGCCCTATAACTTTACCATACAATATAGAAGGGGCAGCCAACACCAAAATGCAGATGGACTGTCCAGGCAAGAGGAGCCTTGAGTCCTGTCAGCCATGCCTGCGTGTACTTAACCAGCGACCTGTAGAGGTCCCTAGTACGTACACAAGTTGGGAGGGGAAGGAATTGTCATGATGTATTTTACCTTCTCACTGTATTTGCTGTAATACTATGTCAGGATGTGATGTCACTTTCCTTTGGTTGTACTTACTGAACACTTTGAAATGTCTTGGGATGTAAGTAACCATACCTTCCCCCCATCTCCTGTGTCTCTGGGCCCATAATGCAATTATCTCTTGTCCACACAGCCAGGGGAACTTCTCATTGTTTCGTAAGCAGTGGATAACGCCAACTACACAAACCTTGTAGACATCTCGGAGCCAACCTTCTAGAATCTTCTAGTGGGCCCAACCATTGCATAGACCCCTACCCTTGAGGGGCGGGCCCACGAGCTCAAACAATTCACTCCTGTTTCTAAATGCAGTTGGGAGTTGAGTTTTTGAAGAGGAAGGGAGCGAGATCTGAATCTGCGGACAGACCTCGCCGTCCAGTGGATTGTGTGGGATTTCTGGGACTCTGAAAAGGACTATTACGTTGTGATCTGGCACTTTGGATTATCGGGAGGTGCCCCCGAATCTGTTTTATTTGGACTTGTCGTGTGCTGTTCCTGTATTCCTGTTAGTAAACCTGTTGGATCATCCTCGGCCTGTTGTCTCTCTTTGCTCTGATGTACACCCCGTCACAAACAGCATGGATACTAGCATGACACTTGGCTCCTGCTGTGCTGCCAGCACGAGCCGAGTGTCACGCGAGCATTGCACTAGTGCCCCGTGTGGCCCCGGCCTAAAAGCTTTGAAAAGTTGTAAAAATGTTGTGTACCACGAAGTTTTTACGACTTTTTGAATCATCTCCAGCGAAATGTACTCCATCAAGACTGCACAATATGAGCGTGCCCTATGCCAGTCTTAATGAATCGGCTCCAGAGTTCCCACTGACTTTCCAAAGAATGTGTACTTGGAAACACTGGAGGATTTCAGAGTAAGGAATACCTGGTTGCAATGGCGTATCTGATTATAATCCATGATTAGTATGATGATATCATGACAAATTCCCTTTAAACGGATCCTCCAGGATTTCTACGGTAATAAGTTATCTTTAGCATCAATCGTTTATAGTGACAATGTTATACATGAAGTATCACACAATTTTATCCACACTGTAGAGAATATTGTAAAATGAGTCCTCACATCACATGCACTGTGATCTCTGAGGATTAATCGGAGTCGGGAATGGTGGCCACATAGCCACGAGTATACTATATGCAGACTCCCAACCAAAATCCAACTATAGACCCATCTATTATATATTGCTATATGGATCCAGCTGCTTCTAAAGTGCGACGTGTTAGTTCTAATTTATGGAAATTTATTACAGATAAAAGAAAAAGAAGAAAAGATCGTACAAAGGAAAAAGGCAACGTCCAACACTAAAACCTCACGACAAAGACACACTACTCAGCTGGAGAATGAACTCCAACATGTATGTACCCTTCTCTGCTCACTCTGTACCCACAACACAAGGTCTGCTCGGCCTACACAGCATTGCCACACCAAAGGATCTCTGGCAATCCCATAAGCTCTACATCCCCTTGTCTATACAATGTTTCATGCACTGGCGGACACAGACAAAAAAAGGGTCCCTGTGCAAAAACAATATATGGACCATTTGCAGACCAATAGCTCATGAACATGCACAATTCCACCTGATTTGGAGGTCGAAATGGTCCCTTACCTCTGGGCCACGGGGTCACTTCTGTGGGTATCACGGTGGCGTGACCCGGTCTGTGATCCCAGGCTCCACAGTAAAAAAGGGATTAGGTAAGGGAGATTGTCCGTGACGCCACCCACAGTTGTGGTGATTTTGGTGACACCACCGCTGCTCTGGACGGGGATCCCGGGAGCGGTGAGAGGGAGCAGCTTTGATGTTAGTTCTCCCCTCCGTGGGTAGAGGGTTGGTTGTCCCGGGGCCCGGTGATGGGGTAGGGATGTATGGCAGGCGGGCTGCAGGGCCTGGCGAGGTGCAGGGTCGCAGGGGCAGCGCTGTGCCGCACGGCACGGTGGTACTCACTCAGCCCAATGATGCACACAGAGTCTCTGCTGAAACAAACGGCTGGATGGACGGGTCCCACAGGCGGCTGCGGTGTTTTTCCCCTGACCCCAGGTTGGTAATGTAAGTCCTATCTTGCACCCTCTGTATGCTCCTCCTGCGCTCCGGTTTCCAGCTGGCTCCCCGATTAAGTACCGGTGGGCCACCGCCCAGCCCCGGCTACCTGCGGTTCCACCAACTGTCTGCCCGGCTCCCTGCAGACGGCCACTACCGTCTGCCTGACTCTCTGTACTAGGGCGCTAGGCTCCAACCTAGGCCCCTGTCTGCATCTGCCTCACTGCAGACCTCCTCTCTCTTCCTCTCCTAGACTTGACTGGGCTGTTTCCTGCCTCAGGCCAGCTAAACTCCTGGGTGGGCGTCTCCATCTCCTGACTCCGTCCACCTGGTGTGTCTGTCTGAGCCCGAGGAAAGGAATCAGGTTTCACTGGGGATGTCTGCTGTGAAACTGCTGGGGGTGGGGGTGTGTGTGTGTGTGTTGTTCTCTGTGGCCCCTGGCTTGTCCAGGGCGCCACATGTCCATCTCTGGTTTCATGTAGACTAGATATGTTAGACTTCTGATGATAGCAGCTTGATGATTTGGCCAGTCTGATTGATGGCTATTCATTGGGATCCCCACTAATGCTAATAAATATGGAGCACTCAGTCCCATTTTCCGAGTGGAAGGTAGGTCTCAGCCACATACTCCTTCTTTATTGAGATCTGTGGGAGACATAGAACAGTCACATCTGGAAAATTTGTTGTTCATGAACTAACGGCCACTTTACACATAGCGACATCCCTAGGGAGTGCACCCGCCCCCGTCGTTTGTGCGTCACGGGTAAATCGCTGCCCGTGGCGCACGATATCGTTAGGAAGCGTTAAACGTACTTACCTTCCTAGCGACGTCGCTGTGGGCAGTGAACAACCTCTTCTTTAAGGGGGCGGTTCGTTCGGCGTCACAGCGACGTCACACAGCGGCCGACTAATAGAAGTGGAGGGGTGGAGAGGAGCCGCAGGATCGTCACTCCCACCTCGTTGCCGGAGGATGCAGGTAGGTGGTTGTTCATCGTTCCCGGGGTGTCACACATAGCGATGTGTGCTGCCTCAGGAACCAAGAACAACCTGCGTCCTGAACGAGCAACAACATTTTGAAAATGAACGATGTGCCAACGATCAATGAGAGTGAGTATTTTTGATCGTTAGCGGTCGCTCGTACGTGTCACACGCAACGACGACACTAACGAGGCTGGATGTGCGTCACTAATTCCGTGACCCCCAACGATATCTCGTTAGCGATGTCGTTGCGTGTAAAGCGGCCTTTAATATGAAACTCCAGGTTTCCGGGTATAAAGACACATTAGAGATTAAATTGAAAAGGGCACTGATATATGGTTTCCTATATATGGGAACATGTTAGAAAAATTGACGAAGTACAGTATATGGGTTTTTTTTTAGAGTTGGAGTCAAAGGCTTATGTATTGCACGATATGCCATATATGAGGGCATTATTAGAGGTATACAGTGTAACCGGAAAGCTCCTCTGACAGAAGAAAATTAAGAAATGTGATCACTCTAAATCCAGCAAACTGAAATATAGCGATGTATAGGAAAAGCTCACTTTATAGACCGGACATTTGGTTATTGAGAAAGTGGTGAACATTCAGTTATAACAATGTGATGTATTTTAACAGATTACTCAAAATTATAACATGATCAAAACTGAAAATGACAAACTAAAGGAGATTATTAACCATCTGCACTTCGAGAAAACCAACTATCAGAAGTGTATTAATAAGATGCAGCAGAACATGACCCATCAGAAGGCCCTCACCGAGAAAATACACGAGAGGATCACGTCCATGCATAATGAAAAGTACGTGCTGCTATCTATCTGCTAAGGGGCTGAATGCTGAACAAAGGTCTATTTACAGAGACCCTGATTCCAGTGCTGTGTCATTAACTGAGCTTTTTGCTGTCATTTTGAAAAATCACCATTTTATCTGTTATAGATTTAGCAGTTCTCTCAGCGTTGAGCTCTGTATAACCCCGCCTCGCATCTTTCTCTGTACACTGTGCATAGGCAGAAAGCTGCTAATCAGTGGTGGGGGCAGGGTTATACAGAATAGGAGTACTACATGGCCAGGAGACAACTAGTCTTCCATTGATAATCTCCTGCTGATAAAAGCAAACAATTGTTTGCACTGGTCATGCAATGACACCACGCTATCACTGTAGACACACCATGGCATTGTACAGGGGTCCTTTTTTCTCTTTTGTCTGAAGCCCTGAACCTGCAATTTGCAAAATCTTTGAGAATAGAAAAACTAGTCACCAAGTCTGGGCTATTTGCCAAGGTTAACAATACCAGTAATCTGGTTCCCTTTACCATTATCTATTCCGGGACTTCTGCAGTAGTTTCACTATAATTCAAAAGATATAGTTCAAAAAGCAACTAAACTATCAAACTAATATGTTTTACGTCATATAATCTTATAGAACTGACATCCAGACAGAAACCGCGACCCTCAAAGAAGTAGCAGAAAAAGAGATTAAAAAATATGATATAAAGAGTGAAGAGCTCTATAGATATCTTGACCATCTGAACAAGCAACAGCAATTTATGGAAACAAAATTGTTTGCTCGCTCTGCGAAGGAAAGGGAGCTGCAGAAAATGAGACAAGGTACAGCGATGGCATCGTCCATCAAATGTTTGATTTATTTATATAAAAACCTGCAACTAATTAAGGAACACTTCCATTTTGCAGATATGCTTGTAACTATATGTCCTTTGTGAATAAATAGTAGATTATAATTTACCTGTAGACCTACATGAGAGTTTAGTGTTAGGTCTGCAAGATGTTCTTTTGTTGGTTAGGTAGTAAGAAAACTTAATAGGTTTTTGTTTCAGTGTTCCCGTTACCACCATTGTATAGTGAGATGCTCACTGACGAATCATGTAAAGGCTTGTGCTTTGACCTGTGTTATGAGCTGGTGTATATCTCACTCACCTTCTGAGTATTAATAAACACTATACACAATTAGGAACAACATGCTCATGTATGGCTGAGATACAAGTGTAATCAGGTTATCTCCAGGTCACAACAGCTGCTTGGCATTCAGATAGACAGGGTAGACAGCAATGTGAGCAGCCTCTTCTTACATCAGCACGCCTGGTCTATCCAGTATTAGATCAGATATACAGGGTGGACAGCAGTGTGAGCAGCTTCTTCTAATCTCAGCAGTACTGGTATCTCCAGCAGTACATTAGAAGGACATGGTGGACAGAAGTGTGAGCAACCTTTTCTCACTAAGCTCTCCTTGTATCTCCAGAATTAGAACAGACAGACAGGGTAGATAGCAGTGTAAGCAGCCTTTTCTTACTCAGCTCCCCTGGTATCTCCAGCATTAAGGGTGCTTTACACGCTGCAACATCGCTAGCAATGTCGCAAGCGATACCACCCGCCCCATCGTTCGTGCGACATGTGGTGATCACTGCCGTAGCGAACAATATCGCTATGGCAGCGTCACATGCACATACCTGTTCAGCGACGTTGCGGTTGCTGCTGAACAATCCCTCCTTCAAGGGGGAGGTGCGTTCGGCGTCACTGCAGCGTCACAAAACGGCCGCCCAATAGAAGAGGAGGGGAGGAGATGAGCGGCCGGAACATGCCGCCCACCTCCTTCCTTCCTCCTTTCCGATGGACGCAGGTAGGATGATGTTCGTCGTTCCTGCAGTGTCACACACAGCGATGTGTGGTGCCGCAGGAACGATGAACAACCTGCGAAATGAAACACCAACGACATTATGACTTGGAGCGACATGTCAGCGATCAACGATTTTTGCCGTTTTTGCGATCGTTGATCGTCGCTCCTAGCTGTCACATGCTGCGATGTCGCTAACGATGCCGGATGTGCGTCACAAACACCGTGACCCCGACGATATATCGTTAGCGATGTCGCAGCATGTAAAGCATCCTTTAGATGAGAAAGATATGGTGTACATAAGTCTGCGCAGCCTCTTCTTACTCGGCACCCCTGGTATCTCTAATATTAGATCAGACAAGCAGAGTGAGCAGCCTCTTCTTACCTCAGGACCTCTGGTATCTCCAGTATTAGGTTACAACATCCACTAGTATCTCATCTTCCTGCACATTAGTGGAGTGGATGGCGCTTCGCACTGCATATGCTCACAGTTTCTCTTATCAGTACAGGACCTTGAAGGGTTGTCTGAAAATCACAAATTATCATCTGCCCACAGGATCATAAGAACATGAGTGCCCTGTATGAACACAGCAGAGGTTGAGCATGTGCATTGCTGCAGAGAGTCATATGCAGGACTTGGCTATATGTGTCAGTCTCACAGAGCTACAGAATAGGTGATAAGTAATAATGGTGGGACACTGATACACTGTATATCCTCTTTGTAGAAAAAAGACTGGAAGAAATTAAAAAGACCAACCAGGGAATCATTGACAATTACAACTCCATCTGTGAGGGACTAAGACATATATTTGGAGAGCAGGATGTAGACCTCGACAAGATGGCAAAACAATATATGTTCAATGACATGAAAAATTATTCACTTTTTACATACGTCAACAAATTGAATGGTGAAGTGGAGGAGATTAAACAGGACATCAAGTCTTCTGAGGTGAGGGTCGTCTGACCAGTGGCAAGAACACTCATTTTTTTCTGTATGACTCTTCCTAGTATTGTGTCAAAATCTGTTGCACTTGCCGAGGTCGCGGCGAGCAGGAGTGGACCCACTGGACCACAGGGAGGATCCGCGCTTACCCTGATGTGGGAGGGGCTCAACTAAGCACCTGTCAGGTATTTGGCAGAGCCTTTAATGTTGAGGATTGGCTTGGCTGCTGGTAGACACCAGGTGCCACTCCCTGGGCAGGATCCGGGACTGTGGTAGCTAACCTCCAGAGGAGGAACGGGCTCAGGTATGGACAGGTAAAATCTTTGGTGCAGACAGGTGCAGCCGGGACAGATGATGAAGACTGAACAGCTGTCAAAGGTAGGTATGGAGATTATAGCAGGTACAGATAGTTATGGGAAGGCAGGCACAGGGACAAGTAGTGGGAATAAGGTACACAGGACCTGACAACTAGCTAGCAAGTGGGTAACTAACTAACTAAACACGTTGCTCAGGCACCTCCCCTAAGGGGAGGATGCTCTGACCACCTAGTGCCTCTCAGACATAGGCTGAGAGCAACTTCCTGATAATAGTATGCTGGCCCTTTAAGAGCAGTAAAGGCACTTGTGCGCCCTAAGTGTGCTACCTGGGACCTGTGCAGTGTGCACAGGCCCGGGGAGCAGGAGGCAGCAGGAAAGCACATGGACGGCCGAGGAGAGGTGGGGAGGACGCAGTCCGGCTGTGGTGGTGAGTGTGTCGGCGTCCCTGCTAAAGGGGAGAGGCACGATAGCACAGGAATGCCAGCATTACATACGTCTATATCGTTTACGTTGACCACCATTGATGGAGCTGATTGTTCTTCTTACTTTTTAACTAGGATGAAATTTTAAATTTGGAATCTCTCAACAAAAATATATTGGATGATCAACTCATCAGCCAACAGCAATTAGAGGTAACACATTGTTATTGTGGAGGATTATTGGGCTCGCTCTAGTGCAACGGAACACATGGGATGGCATGGATATATCAAAATTTCAATATAGGATTGTACTATGCTTTGTTTTCCCAGCAGGAACGATACCTTTCCTTACTCATAGTCCTGCAATATAAAAATGGACGGTCCCAATAAAGCAATTTCCTTAAACCCATGCATAGGGGTATTAGCTTTATGTTAGAAAACACCTCTCTCAATTCATAGCTATTACTTTTCGGTAGTGCTGCTTACAACAGCTGATATAAACTCTTCCTTGACCATCCTGATGTCTTGATGAACCAGCCTTTGTACCATTGATTGATTTGGATGACGCTTCTTATGGCATCTGCATTCTGCTAGAAAATAGAACCGGCACAATGCTACTGGGAGCAAAGATTTTATGTTGGTTTTGCAATGGTACCGCTCTGACATTTATATTATCAGAGAGAGAACTAGTGCATGCACCGAACAAATATGCTGGTTGATTTTTACACAGCATCACATAGAAGACATAGGAAGCATCAGTTAAAGGGCATTTGTCAGCAGATTTTTGCTATGTAATCTACGGACAGCATGAACAAAGGGCTGAGTCACTGTTTTCAGAGATGTGTCACTTATTATGCTCTATAATCTTGTTTCCATACAATGAAGGTTTTATCACAAGGCTATTATCATTGCTGGACTATATGGCATGTCCTGGTTGAACCATGCCCCCTCCTCTGATAAACAGCTCAGTCAATAGACAATGTACACAGTAACTGGAGTGTGGTTGTGGTCAGCTTTCTGAGCTCTCTTACAAAGTACATCTAAAGCGGGCTTTACACACTGCGATATCGGTCCCGATATCGCTAGTGTGGGTACCCGCCCCCATCTGTTGCGCGACACGGGCAAATCGCTGCCCGTGCCGCACAACATCGCCCAGACACGTCACACTACTTACCTGCCCGGCGACGTCGCAGTGACTGGCGAACCGCCTCCTTTCTAAGGGGGCGGTCCGTGCGGCGTCACAGCGACGTCACTGAGCAGCCGCCCAATAGCAGCGGAGGGGCGGAGCTGAGCGGGACGTAATATCCCGCCCACCTCCTTCCTTCTGCATAGCGGCCGGGAGGCAGGTAAGGAGAGCTTCCTCGTTCCTGCGGTGTCACACTGAGCGATGTGTGCTGCCGCAGGAACGAGGAACAACCTCATTACTGCTGCAGTAATGATTTTTGAGAATGGACCCCCATATCACCGATGAGTGATTTTGCACGTTTTTGCAACGATGCAAAATCGCTCATCGGTGTCACACGCAACGGCATCGCTAATGCGGCCGGATGTGCGTCACCAATTCCGTGACCCCAACGAGTTCGCATTAGCGATGTCGTAGCGTGTAAAGCCCCCTTAAGACCTCTGATTATGTCACAACTGCTGCACCCAGTAAACGAAGCGATACATTTTTGGATTCAAGATGTCTTTTCCTACATAATGCTGCTTTCAGAAGAGGTTGCAAAATCCTGGTGACACATGCTCTTTAAGGAAAAAAATGGCTTAACAGATAAGATAGAACTTTACACTAGAGCTCGTACTCCTATATATACAGTGGGGTAACTAAAGTCCGATGGGCCCTGGTGCAGCGTTTGATCCTGGGCCCTCCCACACATGTTGGTCAGATGTATGGGCTGTTGTAGCATTCTAAATCCTATAAAGACATATAAGTTGACCCCCCCCCTTCATTGTGTAGTACTGACCCCCATCCTGTACTAATGTCCTCCATCCTGGTCCACATCCTGGTAAATATGTCCCCCATCCTGGTGTATGACCTCATCACGGCTACATACTGGAATATATGGCCCTATCCTGGTATAGATATTCCCAAGATGGCCTCGTTGTGGTACAGTCATATGAAAAAGTTTAGGCACCCCTATTAATGTTAACCTTTTTTCTTTATAACAATTTGGGTTTTTGCAACAGCTATTTCAGTTTCATATATCTAATAACTGATGGACTGAGTAATATTTCTGGATTGAAATGAGGTTTATTGTACTAACAGAAAATGTGGAATCCGCATTTAAACAAAATTTGACCAGTGCAAAAGTATGGGCACCTCAACATAAAAGTGACATTAATATTTTGTAGATCCTCCTTTTGCAAAAATAACAGCTTCTAGTCGCTTCCTGTAGCTTTTAATGAGTTCCTGGATCCTGGATGAAGGTATATTTGACCATTCCTGTTTACAAAACAATTCCAGTTCAGTTAGGTTTGATGGTCACCGAGCATGGACAGCACGCTTCAAATCATCCCACAGATTTTCAATGATATTCAGGTCTGGGGACTGGGATGGCCATTCCAGAACATTGTAATTGTTCCTCTGCATAAATGCCTGAGTAGATTTGGAGCGGTGTTTTGGATCATTGTCTTGCTGAAATACCCATCCCCTGCGCAACTTCAACTTTGTCACTGATTCTTGCACATTATTGTCAAGAATCTGCTGATACCGAGTTGAATCCATGCGACCCTCAACTTTAACAAGATTCCCGGTGCCGGCATTGGCCACACAGCCCCAAAGCATGATGGAACCTCCACCAAATTTTACTGTGGGTAGCAAGTGCTTTTCTTGGAATGCCGTGTTTTTTGCCTCCATGCATAACTCCTTTTTTTATGACCAAACAACTCAATCTTTGTTTCATCAGTCCACAGGACCTTCTTCCATGTAACTGGCTTGTCCAAATGTGCTTTTGCATACCTCAGGCGACTCTGTTTGTGGCGTGCTTGCAGAAATGGCTTCTTTCGCATCACTCTCCCATACAGCTTCTCCTTGTGCAACGTGCGCTGTATTGTTGACCGATGCACAGTGACACCATCTGCAGCAAGATGATGCTGCAGGTCTTTGGAGGTGGTCTGTGGACTGTTCTCACCATTCTTCTTCTCTGCCTTTCTGATATTTTTCTTGGCCTGCCACTTCTGGGCTTAACAAGAACTGTACCTGTGTTCTTCCATTTCCTTACTATGTTCCTCACAGTGGAAACTGACCGTTTAAATCTCTGAGACAACGTTTTGTATCCTTCCCCTGAACAACTATGTTGAATAATCTTTGTTTTCAGATAATTTGAGAGTTGTTTTGAGGAGCCCATGATGCCACTCTTCATAGGAGATTCAAATAGGAGAACTACTTGCAAGTGGCCACCTTAAATACCTTTTCTCATGATTGGATACACCTGCCTATGAAGATCAAAGCTCTATGAGGTTACAAAACCAATTTAGTGCTTTAGTAAGTCAGTAAAAAGAAGTTAGGAGTGTTCAAATTAAGAAATTGATAAGGGTGCCCATACTTTTGCACTGGTCAAATTTTGTTTGAATGCGGATTGCACATTTTTTGTTAGTACAATAAACCTCATTTCAATCCAGAAATATTACTCAGTCCATCAGTTATTAGATATATGACACTGAAATAGCTGTTGCAAAAACCCAAATTGTTATAAAGAAAAAACATTAATAGGGGTGGTCAAACCTTTACATATGAATGTATTCATGGCCGCATCCTGGTATACATGTCCCTATAATTCCCCAATCCTGGTATATATATGTCCCCATACTGGTATGGATGTCCTCATAATGGCCCCATTCTGGTATATATGTCCCAATAATGGCTCCATCCTGGTATGCATAACCTTATAACGTCCACATCCTGGTACAGATATCCCGTTATCCCTATAATGGCCCCATCCTGGTATACATGTCCCTATAATGGCCCCATCCTGGTATACATGTCCCTATAATGGCCCCATGCTGGTATACGTGTCCCCAAAATGACCCCATCCTGTACTAAATACCTTTTTTGTGTAAACTGAACTAAAGGTACAAGATAAAAATAAGTTTCACCAATCTTAAACCACATTAAAGGGAACCTGTCAGCAGAAATTTCGTCCAAAACCTAAAAGATTCCCCCTCTGCAGCTCCTGGGCTGCATTCTAGAAAGGTCCCTGTTATCATTGTGCCCCATGTGAGACCAAAATAAAGACTTTATAAAGTGGTACCTTTTTGTATTCAGATACTGTAAATGTGACACGGGGGCGGGCTCTCTGGCGTCCGTTATTCTGCCTCCTGGTCCTGTATGCCGCCCCCATCGCTCCTTTCCATAGCTGATGCACCGCCCACTGCACCAGCCATCCCCGCGCATGCCCAGTGCCAGTCTCACGGGACTGAGCAGTTTAACCGCTGGTGACGTGTGCGCAGGCAAGTGATTATGGGCGGGGCTGTGATTGTTATCAGCAAGTACCCGCCCATAATCTCGTGAGCGCGCAAACCTCACCAGCGGTCACACTGTGCTCAGGGTAGATGCTAGACTGTATGGGCTGCTTCCAGGGATGACGTCCCTTTTGTCACGTGATAGGGGCGTGTTCAAAATACTATCACGTGACAAAAGGGACGTCATCCCTGGAAGCAGCCCATACAGTCTAGCACTACCCTGAGCACAGTGTGACCGCTGGTGAGGTTTGCGCGCTCACAAGATTATGGGCGGGTACTTGCTGATAACAATCACAGCCCCGCCCATAATCACTTGCCTGCGCACACGTCACCAGCTGTCACACTGCTCAGTCCCGTGAGACTGGCACTGGGCATGCGCGGGGATGGCTGGAGCAGTGGGCGGTGCATCAGCTATGGAAAGGAGCGATGGGGGGCGGCATACAGGAATAACGGACGCCAGAAAGCCCGCCCCCGTGTCACATTTACAGTATCTGAATACAAAAAGGTAGCACTTTATAAAGTCTTTATTTTGGTCTCACATGGGGCACAATAATAACAGGGACCTTTCTAGAATGCAGCCCAGGAGCTGCAGAGGGGGAAGCTTTTAGGTTTTGGGCGAAATTTCTGCTGACAGGTTCCCTTTAAGGCTATGTTCACACGTTGCTTTTTTGCAACTTTTTTCTGCAGGTAAAACCCTTTTCTCTTGTCAGTAAAGAAGATGCTTACAAAAAGCAGGTTCTGCTGCGTTTTGCTGCTTTTTTTGTGTGTGAATTATATGTGTCATTTGTCTACAGTATATGTTTAATAAGCTTTTTACACTGTTCTAAAATTCTGACAATTGTGACTATTTAGGAAGATCATTTCCATTGATACACTGACTCTAATCTTTATTCCTTCTGCAAAATTTTTACAGGAAAAACTGCAGAAAATTTCCGAAACAACAGATAAATATAAAAATAAATATTGGCAAATGAGAGGAGAACTTCTACTAATAACATCGGCAGCTGAGGATTTGGTGAAGAATCTGGGATGTGACACATCATCAATCAAGACGACGCTTGGGTTTGAGAAACTCACATGTCAGGACAAATTACAGTATTTCAGTAAGTGTTGTGCAGTATACAATTAACACATCCCTCACTCCAGAAAGTGAAAGATTATAAAGGATTTGTTGAATTATAAGTCTCACTTTAAGTTATGTACAGTGCTGCACACGTAGGTGAGCCGGCCATAGATGGGAAGGTTCTCTACTATGGTAATAAGACCTTAAGACCGGCCGGTTTAAACGATCAGCTGATGCTGTCAGGTGACCGCATCAGCTGATTACTGGCGGGTCCTGGAGTGATCAGACGGGAGTCTGCACAGAAGTGTGTATTTTTTTTTTCTACTGATGCATCAGCTGATTGCATAAAAGCAGTTTATATAATCAGCTGATGTGTCATGTGATTCAGGTCCTTGAACCTGAAACATCATCTGATCGCTTTGCCTTCCAGCAAACCGATCAGATGATATTGGATCCGGATTGGACATCGCGTGACCCTCGACCCAGGACTACGGCGGAGGGGGGGTTCTTGAGTTCAATAAAGATGAAGTCACTAATTGTGTTGTGTTTTATTTCTAATAAAAATATTTTTCTGTGTGTTTTTTTTTTAGCTTTACTAGAAATTCATGGTGGCCATGTCTAATATTGGCGTGATACCATGAATTTTGGGCTTAGGGCCAGTTGATAATACACAGCTAGCCCTAATTATCCCTGGGTAATAATTCCTTATTACCCAGCGAGCCACCCAGCACCAGGGCCACTGGAAGAGTTGGATACAGCGCCAGAAGATGGCGCTTCTATGAAAGTGCCAATTTCTGGGGCAGCTGCGAACTGCAATTCAAAACAGGGGTGCCCAGAAAGCTTGGGCACCCTGCGCTGTGGATTCCAATCCCCAGCTGCTTAGTTGCATCTGGCTGGACACAAAAATTGGGCGAAGTCCACGTCGTTTTTTTTTTATTCATGAAATAATAAAAAAAAAAGGCTTCCCTATATTTTTAGTTCCCAGCAGGCTACAACTAGCCAGCTGGGGGTTGAGGGCAGCCGTACCAGTAGCATACAAAAATATGGCGAAGCCCACATCATTTTTTTTTTTTTCACATTTTTGGGCAAAAAACTCCTGCATACAGTCCTGGATGGAGAATACTGAGCCTTGTAGTTCTGCAGCTGCTGTACCTCTCCTGCATACACTAGTGGATGGAGTATGCTGAGCCTTGTAGTTCTACTCCCCCTGCCTCACCCTACAGCATACAGTCCTGGATGGAGCATGCTGAGCCTTGTAGTTCTGCAGCTGTTCTCTCCTGCATACACTAGTGGAAAATAAAGGCGAACAGATTAAAGAAGGAAATTACATCAGATTTTTTTTTTTCTTCACCAATCTTTAATGGCATTGTTCATTGATAAAAAAAACGCATAAAAATGCAGCAAAACACAGCTAAAAACGCGGTAAAAACGCATGCGTTTTTGCCGTGGATGCGTTTTTGTGCATTTTTAGCAGCCAGAAATGCAGCATTTTTAATGCCACAAAAAATGGTTAGGTGCACACATACCCTAAGGGAACCTAGACTACAAGATCTAGAAGATATTAGCAAGAATGAAGACACAAAAAACATACGGTATATACTGTGTTCTAGTATAAAAAGATAAGTATATAAAAAATAATCCTGCTATTACGCAGTGAACTGTAAGGATACACACTATGTACGTGGACTGTGTAAACAGGATTTGAAGATGCAACAGCTCAGAAAAAAATAACTCAGTGGTAACTTAAACAACAAATATTTATTTTACACAAGTAACACACAAGTACATTGAGTCTGCGGTCAGGGAATGGTACCAATGGTGAAAATTAAAGCAGATTATATTACACGAAATTCGTCAATGCTGATATACAAGTTATAAACACAATATTATCACTGCTATCATTAAATAACCAGTATTGTCAACATTGTATAAATCCTGTTCTCTCTGTCAAGGAAGCGTCACTGTAAAGCCTACTTTAAACGTATCAATTTCTCGTGCGAACGCACCCGCCCCCATAGTTTGTGCGGCACGGGCAATTTGTTGCCCATGTCGCACAAAGTCGTAAACCCCCGTCACACTCACTTACCTTCCAAACGACCTCGCTGTGGACGGCGAACATCCACTTCCTGAAGGGGGAGGGACGTTCGGCGTCACAGCGACGTCATACAGCGGCCGGCCAATAGTAGCGGAGGGGGTGGAGATGAGCGGGACGTAAACATCCCGCCTACCTCTTTCCTTCCGCATTGCTGGCGGGACGCAGGTAAGCTGCAGTTCACCGTTCCCGGGGTGTCACACGGAGCGATGTGTGCTGCCCCGGGAACGATGAACAACCGGCGCGCAGAAGGACGTGCGATTTTTAGAAAATGAGCGACGTGTCAACGAGCAATGATAAGGTGAGTATTTTTGCTCGTTAACAGATGCTCGTAGCTGTCACATGCTACGATATGTCAAACGGCGCCGGATGTGCGTCACTAACGACGTGACCCCGACGACATATCGTTTGATATATCGTAGCGTGTAATGTGCCCTTCAGGCTATGTTCACACACTGCACCTTTTACTGCATTTTTGGTGCATTTTTGAGGTCACAAAGATGCACCAAAATTCATGCATTTCCTTCCCCCAAAGTCTATGAGATTTCTATTTTGCTGTCCACAGAGTGCATCATCTTTTGGGTGTGTTTTTGAAGATGCAGCATATCAATTCTTTCTGCATTTTCGCCAGCATTTTTGAGCCCTCCCAGTCAATAGATTTGACTTAAAAATGCAAATGCAGTGGGCAAAATGCGGTAAAAACGTGTCAAAATCAAATGCGTTCTTTGGATGCGTTTTTGCCACGGGTGCATTTTTTGAGACAAAAACGCTGCATCTTTATGTGAACATAGCCTTAAGCCTGCTTTACACATATCAATTTATCGTGCGTTCGCATGTGCGATCGCACCCGCCCCCATAGTTTGTGTGATACGAGAAATTTGTTGCCCGGGTCGCACAAAGTCAGTAACCCCCGTCACACGCACTTACCTCCAGAATGACCTTGCTGTGGGCGGCGAACATCCTCTTCCTGAAGGGGGAGGGACGTTTGGCGTCACAGCGACGTCACACAGCGGCCGGACAATAGAAGCGGAGGGGCGGAGATGAGCGGGACGTAAACATCCCACCCACCTCCTTCCTTCCGCATTGCCGGCGGCCGCAGGTAAGCTGCAGTTCATCGTTCCCGGGGTGTCACACGGAGCGATGTGTGCTGCCTCGGGAATGATGAACAACCGGAGCACAGAAAGACGTTCGATTTTTTGAAAATGAGCGACGTGTCAACGAGCAACGATAAGGTGAGTATTTTTGCTTGTTCACAGTCGCTCATTTGTGTTACACACTACGATATGTCAAACGAGACCGGATGTGCGTCACTAACGACGCGGCCTTACCCCTTTTTCTATCACTGTCACTAACTTCCTAAGAAATGTACAAAATAATATGAAGGCCACAACGGGAGTTACACCCCGACCCGCTAGGCCACAAGGCCAATTTAAGGGGAACTTCTCTCACTGAGTACACCAACCACCTCCATTCACTGAAGCACGGCCCAGTCCCTACCAAATACCATACGTCTAGACAGGAAAAAACGACCCAGCTTACTCGTTATTGGGATATTCTTCAGGAATTGGTCTTCTTGAGGACTCGGTATTCCGTCTTTTTCTGGTTGTAAGCTCCGCTATTCAGACATCAGCCCTGGTACAGGTTCAGGCGCCAACTCTGCCCATTCTCTGCCATCACAGGCTTTTATATTTAGTAACTGCGCCACTAATGTCACCTGACCTGGTGTCTCCTCTTATCTGCTTCCTAGGGAACGTTTACTTTTGTTCTTTAGTTCCTCTTCTTCCTGCCTACCCGAGTTTTACTGACTTTGATCAGCAGATGGCGACGTTTACATGCAGACACTCAGTGTAAGCAGTGCTGTGTGTGTCTCCTTACCCCTGCATCCCCTTACAATGGCAAACAAAACCAGAAAATCGGTACTAACCATTAAAGTGAAAAAAAAGAAAACCAACGCAACCAATAAAGCCCAGTGTAATAAAACAAATGTAAAACACAATTAATCAGAAAGGCAAAAAATAGATGTAGAAAAATGACAAAGGGGACCACAGTCAGAATAGTACAAATGACATTAAATTTGAGTCTCACATCCCAGGTCAAGTATAATTCCATTACATATGGGAAACCACAATGGCAAAATATAAGGTTATATCTTTCAAATAGGTATATACCACACAACATCTAGGTGCAGAAGTGTGCTATATAAAATGCTAGTAAATTACAAGAGGACAAGAGTAAAGTGCAAAAAATACATATGCTTTATTATGACGTACACAACACAGAGTAATTAAAATGGTGGTACACAACTATAAAACAAGGAGGGACTGAGAGCCAAAATCCAAGTATGACGAAGAGGGCAGCCACCTACAGTGTGTCAATCTGTAGAATATACTATTGTGAAGAGTTAGGGGCTGTCACAGAAATAGTTCAGGGTTTTGAGGCAAATAAGTGGTAAAGAGCTAGGACACTGGGAGGGGGGCGGCACAAGCCGTAAATCCCCTGTAAAAACTCCAAAGGAGGGGGACAAATTTTAGTGGAGCCCAGCCTGAGGTCACAAAATCGTAGTACAATTGTGAGGAGAGAACCAGACAGAAAAAGTACATATAATACTATCCTCGGTCTCTTACCTAAAGTGCTAGTGCAGTGAGATATTCAGGATAATGCTCCAAATTCAGCCAGCCCAAACAGTGTCCAAAAGCTCAGTGTAGGCCCTGAATAGCGCCCAGGATCTCCATCTGACGCGCGTTTCGCGGGGTCAAGCTTTCTCAAGGTGGGGAGCCAGAGTGATCACTCTGGCTCCCCACCTTGAGAAAGCTTGACCCCGCTAAACGCGAGGATAGTATTATATGTACTTTTTCTGTCTGGTTCTCTCCTCACAATTGTACTACGATTTTGTGACCTCAGGCTGGGCTCCACTAAAATTTGTCCCCCTCCTTTGGAGTTTTTACAGGGGATTTACGGCTTGTGCCACCCCCCTCCCAGTGTCCTAGCTCTTTACCACTTATTTGCCTCAAAACCCTGAACTATTTCTGTGACAGCCCCTAACTCTTCACAATAGTATATTCTACAGATTGACACACTGTAGGTGGCTGCCCTCTTCGTCATACTTGGATTTTGGCTATCAGTCCCTCCTTGTTTTATGGTTGTGTACCACCATTTTAATTACTCTGTGTTGTGTACGTCATAATAAAGCATATGTATTTTTTTCACTTTACTCTTGTCCTCTTGTAATTTACTGTCATGATGAGTAGTGCTGGCACCGCCTTGCCTTACCATGGCAGATTTGGTGCTCATAACTAAAGCTGTTACTATGAGAATTGTTTTGTATAAAATGCTAGTGGCAGAAATAAAATAAAAAAATTAGGGCTGTACTTACTTCAACGTAATAGAGAAGTTGGAGACTCCCGTTCCTGGGTGGCATCCACCCCAACGCACATTTCAGTGTTGGCGTTCGTCAGGGTCGTCTGATGGATGTTGAGTTTGTAGCACTAGAAACGTCATCTTATTTTAATTATAAAAAAGTGTGACTTAAATTTATTTTTCTGTTTTTCTTAGAAATTCTCGAAATGAAAATGGACAACCTAATACAGATTCTCAATTATTGTGCATTAGGGAACATGGTTGGGGAGAGTCTTTCATCTACCTCTATTAGCCCCGCTTTGATTGCATCTAAAGTGTCTTGTGCTGTGGGTCACAAAAAGATTTCTTTACCATCTATGCCAAAAACGATCAGACCCACTGATGATTCCGGTGAGTTCTCTGTATTTCATTATAAGCAATGTAAAGATTACAGTGGGTACGGAAAGTATTCAGACCCCTTTAAATTTTTCACTCTTTGTTTCATTGTAGCCATTTGGTAAATTCAAAAAAGTTCATCTTTTTCTCATTAATGTACACTTTGCACCCCATCTTGACAGGAAAAAACCCAGACATATAGAAATTTTTCCAAATTTATTAAATAAGAGAAACTGAAATATCACATGGTCATAAGTATTCAGAGGAGGAAACCAGGTGATCCAGCTCTACTGGGGCAAAGTCCGGCATGCACGGATACACTCTGACAGTGCAAGGGTCCAATGAAAAAGAAGAAAAAATATCCAGCTTCCGGAATAATAGTAAAACTGCTGCAATTTTATTTTGGATGTGAAAAATGACACAATGACAAAAATAGGGAGCCCATATGTGGCATAAGGCTACGCGTTTCGAACGCTGCCCGCGTTCTTTGTCAAGCCCATTGTGTCATTTTTCACGTCCAAAATAAAATTGCAGCAGTTTTACTATTATTCCAGAAGCTGGATATTTTTTCTTCTTTTTCATAAGTATTCAGACCCTTTGCTCATTATCGAGTAGAAGCACCTTTTTGAACTAGTACAGCCATGAGTCTTCTTGGAAATGATGCAACAAGTTTTTCATACCTGGATTTGGGGATCCTCTGCCATTCTTACTTGCAGATCCTCTCCAGTTCCATCAGGTTGGATGGTGAACATTGGTGGACAGCCATTTTCAGGTCTCGCCAGAGATGCTCAATTGGGTTTAGGTCAGTGCTCTGGCTGGGCAGCATGGTGCCTCACAGCGCCCATGCTGCAAGGCGAAGCCCCCATGGCTCCAGGCCCCAGTGACACAAAACCACCACAACAGCGGCCACCACATAGCACCAGCACACAGTGAGAGGAGCTGCGCACTCACCCCCCATGTGTTAACTGGGAGCAAAAAAAGCTGACCCCTCTTGCAGTCTCCTGCTGACTAAAATCACCTGTGCCAAATGGGGGGAGTGCAGATCCAAGCAAAAAACAGAGGGGGATAGAATGTTGTATAACACACTATGAAGAAAAAGACATGGATCGCACATCCCAAAAAATTGTTGTGGTGGTGTAGTGTCAGTGGGGCGGGGCGGTCTGGAGCCTTGGGGGCTTTGCCTTGCAGCATGGGTGCTGTGAGGCACCAGGTCACCTGCCCTGCTGGTGCTTTGTCGCTGCAGCAGTGGTTAATGCACAGTGCCGCACTACAAGGTTAAGAATAGGGACCCACTCAGAGGTTCGCTGTGATGTGGCAGTGGGCTTAATGCAATCTGATCAGAATGGTAACAAAGAACCTCATGTTCTATTTAATTTTTTGCCTAGCGGCTTTAGATCATTGTATTTTTTGGGATGTGCGATCCATATCTTTTTCTTCATAGTGTGTCAATACAAGTCTATGAGAGCCTAGTTCTGGCCTCATTCTGCCTCTCATAGACTTGTATTGAGCGCTTGGGATGTAACTGCTTACTTCCGGCCACTTGGAAGTTACGGGCATAAGATGGCACCAAAGGGCTGGAGGGGTGCCAATAAAGGATGAAGCCAAAGGAGTGTAAATATAAGACCAGGGCATGGGACTTACATTTGATAGTGCTGAAATCCCTCCCCGAAAAACTCTGGAGTGGTGCTTTAACATTAAAGGGAATCTGTCACCAGATTATGGCCTTTTAAACTAAAACTAGCACCTTAAGCAGCGCCTGTGCTGTAACCAACCCGATATTTACCTTAGTTACCAACGCACACCGCTTAGCGCTGGCTCCCTGCACTCCTAGCCAGAGTACACATCGGGTTAATTACCCAATGTGTAGTCTGGCTATGTGTGCAGAGAGCAGGAGCCGGCACTGACAGTGAGAGCGGCGGACGCTGGTAACGAAGGTAAATATCGGGTGACCAAGGAAACGGCTTCTTGGTTACCCGATATTTACATTGGTTACCAGCCTCCACAGAAGCCGGCTCCTGCTCACTGCACATTCAGTTGTTGCTCTGTCGCTGTCACAGACAGCGATGTGCGCTTCACAGCGGGAGAGCAACAACTAAAAAATGGTCCAGGTCATTCAGCAACAACCAGCGACCTCACAGCAGGGGCCAGGTTGTTGGTGGATGTCACACACAGCAACATCACTAGCAACATCGCTGCTGCATCACAAAAGTTGTGCCTCAGCAGCGATGTTGCTAGCGATGTTGCTTAGTAAGACGTGGCCTCTAGTCTTAGTCCAAATTTGGTTACCGCAGTTTGACCACATGTACTCTACAATACTGCCCTAGGGGGTCCTAAATTATCACTAATTACACTAGCTATACTTGAGGAGAGCAAAAACCTGGGCATTGACCTGTTATCTACACAATAACAAAACAATCACTGATCTCGGGGAGACCAGCCAGAGAAAACACTGCTGGCAGCCAGTGAGGGCGCTCAACACAGTGAAATCCTAGGTGCATTGCCCCCTGGGAAGTAAGCAAATCAAAAAGGCTTGTGGAGCCTCTGTTAGGAGTCTAGACATAGATAATAGCCAGATATCCCTCCGGGAAGGGCCTAGCCAAGCAGTGGCTCTTTTTAGGAGACCACCATAACCACATTAAGTGGCCCTTTCAGTCAATATCGAGCTCTTGACGAGTTTAAAGATATGACAAGTGAAATACCAAGGCCAGGTATCCATCCACAGACAGCTGCTTTGGGGTATTGCCTACACAATAACGACAGAGCAATCAACTTAGAAATGCAGTAAGGCTATGTTCACACAGGGCTTTTTTTGGTAAGTTTTTTCCTGACCAAAACCTGATCTTGTGGCAGGAAATCTCCTTTGAGTCATCTGCCTTTTTGGTGCGTTTTTCATGCGTTTTTTTTAGTGGCGTTTTTGCTGCAGATTTGGTGCGGATTTGCTGCTTTTTGTCTACAAAATGGGTTGTATCAATGAAAAAACGCAGCAAATCTGCAGAGCAAAGAATTGACATGCTCATTCTTTAAAAACCTGACCAAAAACGCAGGTATTTGACAAAACAGTCAGGAAAAAAACCTGATGTGTTTGTGTGTGTGCATGAGATTTCAGAAATCTCAGACTTTGCTGGGACTGTAAAAAGCAGCTTTTTATTAGCATGGATTTGCATAAAACTAAGGCAAATCTGCAGGTAAAAAACACAGCAAAAACTTACCAAAAAAGCCCTGTGTGAACATAGCCTAAGGGATCAATTTGTTTATGGATATGTGACGCCCTGGCAAAACCAGGTAGTCACAGTTAGGCCCCCGCATTACACCTTCCCTCACTAGGAAACACATAGCCAACCAGAAAACCCTAGTCACCCCCCTTAGGGAAAGATAGACACACCAGTGGGCGTGACCAGGCAGTTGGGACATGCCCACCTAGGGGTCTAGACAGCCCGGGGCGGGAAAACAAACAGTGAAGCTTGAGAGTTCAGTTTGGAGAGGAGTGTGGGCTGGAGCTAACTGTAGCTCAAGCAGGAGAGTTCAAGTTGAACGGTACCAGGGTAGGAGCCCTGGTGCCTCTGGCTAGGAGGCAGACGGTGGTCTCCATGAGCAGGAGACGGGAAGATGGCTCGGTGGAACCGAGGTGGACCGGGACAGGGTTGTAGCCCGCCGGTACAGACATGGGGAACCGACCCGGAAACCGGAGCACAAAGGGGGGTACTCGGACCCTGAAGCCAGGACCAGAACCAACTGGAACTGGTTAATTAACCGATTGAGGCCAGGACTAGAGGTCCTGTCCCACCCAAAGTCCCTCATCTCATAGAAGACAACAGCCCACCGCCAGGGCCCATAGATCCCACGGGCCAGTGTCTGCAGGCACGGCTCCTTAGGCCACATCCAGCCGGGAGCGGATTCCTGAGTTTCACACTAGGAAAGAGACCACCTTACACAAAGCAGTGCAGGAAAAGGATAGAAACCACCAGCCAGGTGGGGGACCCGAACGCGACCGGCCGCGGCACCGGCCACCATCACCTTGGTTTACCAGAGACTTGTGTGTTTTACTAACAGTGAATATACCAACATCCCCTGCAGTCGACAGCCCCTGCTCCAAGCCACCAGGTCCCGGGGCCACCATCTCTACCCGCGGAGGGGTTAACAACTTGCTGCACAACATCTCCCCTGGGCGCCCCGTAACAGCAGCGGTGGTGTCCCACCTCACCACACACTGTGGGTAGCGTCACAAACTTATTACGGCCTAGCCCGTACATCTACGCCCCCCTTTTTATTCGGCATGTCCGCGAGACCCCTGGGTCCGGAGACCTTTGAGCCACCACCCCTGAAGTCCCGGACCCGAGCAGCGCCGGCTGCTGGCACGGGGGCGGCACAGATATATTTACCGCAGATGATTTTGAGTGTGTGGTCAAAACCACATCAGTAAAGGGCTTACGTGGATATTGATTGTTTTGCATGCGGTTTTCAGCCATGATGGTTTTTGCAGATGAAGCTTGGAAAATGAATGTGTTTTACCTGCATAAAAATCCCCTGCTGAGACCTGTATTACCAAATGTTGCCAGTATAAATGCAGTTTTGCCTTAAAGAGCCTCATGTTAAATGCACCTTTTTCGAGAGGGTTCACACAATGCGACCATGGTTCTTATTTCTTGCAGCGTTCCAAAAAAAGCTTTTCCTTTAACATTTATTTAAATCTGCATTAAAAACAATGAAACCACAACGAGGCAGACAAACAGGTATCTAAACAGGTATCCGGGGGGAGCTGAGAGTGTGTGGGATGCCACCTACAAAACCGGTTGATGTGTGACTCCATGATACTGGATAAACGCATGTCCCGTATCATCAATCCCACGCACCTTCTCAGTGTTGTGGATTTAGTGTTTTAAATGCAGATTTGAGTAAAGGTTAAATTTTACTGTTCAGCCATTTTTGTGGTACCTTTGTGTTACTTGGACTGATACCATTGAGTGGAGGGTATTCAGGCTCACAGTTTTATTAAACCTATTTTTGTGTGATTTTCTGAGCTGCACTCTTTGTTCTCCTCGGGGATGGGTGGTGCTGGTGGAGTCTTGTAGTTTTCTTCTCCATATCAGTCCTGATTCACACATCTGCATTTCACAGTCTGTGTATGGACCACAATGTCCGGACCAATACCCTGATCTTAACGCATTAGCTTCATAGGCCTATAGGAGGCTGATAACTTCAGGCCAAAAAAATCTGCATTCCAGACATCATGGTCCGTGTACAGACTATGGAACTCGGATGTATGAAGTTGGCTTTATAGTTAAGCCATCCGACAAACTTAGGTATCACTGAAAAAATATTATTGCCATTAACAAAAGGGTTAGATAGCTATGAGCTGAAGAATCCAGAACAATGGCTATCTAAACCTTTTGTTAATGGCAATAATATTTTTTAAGTAATATCCAAGACAAGGGGTATTCCCATCTCCAAGATCCTATCCCAATATGTAGTAGGTGAAATAATAATATTAGCAAATGCCTCCAATTAGGAACGTAGTATAGTCCTCCCGATATAGCCATGTCTTTTACCTTATGTGCAGGGCATTGAAGCTTAGGTATCCATGGTTATGACCACGAGCAACTAACTGTTACAATATGAGTGGAAGTAACCATGGATACCTAATCTGCAATGCCCTGCACATGAGGTAAGAGACAAGGCTACATCAGGAGATCTATACTACATTTCTAATTGGAGGTATTTGCTAATATTATTATTACACCTACTACATTTTGGATTAGGATCCTGGAGATAGGAATAACCCTTTAAGTGTATTGAGTATCCCTATGTAAAAAGTGAATAAAAATGGATAAATATGAAGAGTATAAGCGCCAGAATGTATGATGACTGCTGAGGATTATATTACCTAAATAAGAAAGACGTTGGGAAGGACATTATTGGTTATCATCTAAATTAATGATTGTGTTTTTAAATTTTTCATTTTTAAAGTTCTGGGATTTGAAGAACTACGGGAAAAAGTCCTGAATCATGCGATATTCAGAGAAAAGAAGACCATGACAAAGAGAAAGACACAAAGTCTGAAAAATACGACAAGTGGAAAATTCCAGAGGCGTAGCAATAAATAAGTGCTATGCATTACCTTTATTCATGTACCAGTGTAATAGAGTGACCAGTGCCCTCCGCCCATACTTCTCTTCTGGTAAATGATGGAATTGCATTGTATTGGATTTTTGCAAACTGTCTGCATTAATGTACCTTTCCCTAAGTAGTACGGCCGGCTACCAAAAGAGGTCATGGGTCCCGAGTCCCTCAGAGAGCTCTTCAGCACAGGAAGATATATAGGAGAAGGAACTTCCTGTTAGGCTGGTTTTCAGACGTCCGTGTTTCAAGTACGTGTGACATCCGTTTTTAAAACGGATACCACACGTACCCATGTTATTATTTGCTGTTACTCACACATCCGTGTTTTCACATGAACCGTGTGACCTCTCATGGCCCCGCACATTCACACGGAGGCATGTCCCTTTTTCCTCCGGCAGCACGGGTGTCAAACGGATCACACACTGATGTGATCTGTGTGACACGTACCGGAGAAAACATGGGTCTTTTTAATAAAAAGATTTTCTATATTTACCTCTCTCCAGCGATGCTATCTCTGGATCTGCTGCCTCCCACTCCTGACCCCCGCTCATTATACTCACTGAATATTCAGTGCACGGAGGAGCTGGAAGCAGGAGCAGCGCTGGAGACTTCAGTGCCGGGGACCACATCGCTGCGTGAGTATACAGCAGTGTGTGTGTCAAAGGAGAAAAATATCCAGCATCCAGTTCCAGAATTCTTTAAAAAAACTTAAATTTTATTCCAAAATCGTTAAAATTACATGTTCTTTGTTTATGATAAAAAACGCATCATGGCAGTGTCTTGTTGGATACGTGTTTCGGACATGTGCGTCCTTAGTCTGAGCAACACTATACAGAATCGGATTGGATTGTTTCCTCACTTCCTGTTCTCTCCTTTATAGTGATATGTCATATGTTTTTTATCATAAACAAGGAACATGTAATTTTAATGATTTTGGAATAAAATTTAAGTTTTTTAAAGAATTCTGGAACTGGATGCTGGATATTTTCCTTCTTTGATTCTGGCTGTAGTAAGGTCTTGCTACTTTAATTCCGTGCACCGTTATGGCGAAAACAGGAATCTCCTACAAAACAGTGAGCTGGTATTTCTTTTTCCTTACTAGCAGTGTGTGTGTGTGTGTGTGTGTGTGTGTGTGTGTGTTGTGTGTGTGTGTGTGTGTGTAGTGAGAACCTGGAAGCTGGATCATCGCGGGGACAGCATCAGGGACTCACAGTTCCCAATGAATTCTGATGAACCTGTGAAGCTGTAGCGCGGGTTTCACAAGGTCATCAGGATGTCATCAGAGTTCATTGGGATCTCCGATGACTTCCTGGATGTCACTGTGCTGGCAGAATACTCACCTGTCCCCGCGGTGCTGTCCTCGGCGGTGCTGTACCCGGCGCTGCTCTGACTTCCAGGTCCCGAGTGCGGTGAATAATCGATGAATATAATGAGCGGCGGTCATGAGCGGGAGGCAGCAGAGCCGAAGAAAACAGGTAAATATGAAAAATCTTTTTATTTCACAGACCCGTGTTTTCTCCGGTACCTGTCACACGTATGCAAACACGGATGTCACACGTGTGACACACGTATGACACACAAATGACACACGTGTGACCATAACCATGCGTGTGACTGGTACCTGATTATACACGGACGGTCTGAAACTGGCCTTACAGGCTGTGAAAGAATGCAGATCAAGAGAGAAGTACAGGAGGGACAGAAGAAGCAGAGTGGAGTATTGAAGGGTGGCGGTGACAGGGAAAGGATTTAAGGAGTGAAGAAGCCCAAACCTTTTCCATCCCCTGGTCCCTGCTACAAGAACAGCAAGAGAAAGAAAGAGAGAAGAGCAAAGTTGTCAGAAGAGGCTCTATTGCAGCAGGACATAAGTTCAGAGTGTCATGGAGACATAAGGAGAAATTGGGGTGCTTCTACTACCTGAGGCGTTATCTGCTGGTACCTGTGGGAAAGCAGTTGGGGCATGAGGGCAAGTGGGTCCATCTGTCCGTTAGCTGAGCTGAACGTCCCACCACCATGCTGGGGGAGTGGGTCCGAAGCGGGCGGTTAAGTCGCCCCATTACGGCCGTCCCTGCAAAGCAGAGCCGGATATCGGAGTTAATGTACCTGAAAGATAATGATGATGACAAGTCTGGTGTGAACCATTTGAAACTGTCTGCCTGCAAGTTACTCAGTAAAGTGAAGCAAATGTTACCAGTTGTCTCTCTCCTTCCTGACCAAGCGGGGCACAAGGCCCATGGAAGTGCACGGGAGCTGGAGATGCTGGCTGAAGAAACTGAAGTGCAGCAGTCAGCAGGTACCACCTCCTCACCACATAATACCTCCTCCACTCTGCCCCCCGTGTCTGTACTGTGGCGGGGTAGGTTGAGGTCTGCCAAGACCCTCGCCCATGACTGCCCCTCTCCGTCACTTTACACCGGTAATGTAAATTCTACATATATTCACGAGAGCCTTGTATCCATCAGTGCAGAGTATTTACCTACAGCAGGAAAGGGAACACCACGCTCTAGTCCCAATGTAAGGAGGTTCTCCAGTAGAGGAGACCTACCTTATACACCATGGTGGAAAAAACTCGGCCTTATTTTTGAAATTATAAAAAAAATTGTTCTATTTATCACTAAAACTAAAAAAAGTGACATTTTTGGAAAGTTACATGATCGCTCTCAAACATTGCAGATAATAATAAATAATGTATTCATTTAATAATAATAATAATAATAATAATAAATATAGATGATAAATAATAGATTTTAAAAAAAATAATAGATGATAAACATAATACAAAAGAGAGGTGCAGTAATGAGCAGTACGACCGCCCTGGTGAGAGCCAATGTACTTTTCAATGGGCTGACCGGTTAGTAAAAAAAAGTTATACTCATCTTCATTGAAACCCACAGCTCCAGCTCCGATGCATACCTACCTGGTCTATGATCACACAGGTCTGGAAGGGTAAAATTATTTAACCCCTTTACCCCCAGGCGATTTTTCATTTTCGTTCTTTTCCTCCTCTTCTTCCATAATGTTTTTTATTTTCCCATCAATATTGCCATATGGGACTTGTTGTTTTTGCAGGACGAGTTGTACTTTTGAATGAAACCATTAGTTTTCCCATATAGTGTACTGGAAAACGGGAAAACAATTCCAAGTGCGGTGAAATTGCAATCAAAGTGCAACTGCACGATTGTTTTTTTGAGTTTTTTTATTTACTATATTCACTATATGGTAAAACTGACCAGGTGTTATGATTTCCAAAGTCGGCATATAAAGTCATAAATTCATACGAGTTCATAAATACCAAACATGTGTAGCTTTACTTCTGTTTACTGTAAGTGATGAAAAAAATTCAAAATTTGGTATAAAAAAAAAAAAGTTTTCTTTTTCTGTCCCACGTAGCGTTCTCATTTTTCGGGATCTGGGGCTCAGTGATGGTTTAGCTTTTGCATTTTGAGCTGCGTTTTTAAATATACCATTTTTGCATAGATGCAATGTTTTGATTGCCTGTTATTGCCTTTTAATGCAATGTTGCTGCGACCAAAAAAACGTAATTTTGGCATTTGGAATTTTTTTTTCCGTTGCGCCGTTTACCGATCAGATTAATTGATTTTATGTTTTGATAGATCGGGCATTTCTGAACGCAGCAATACCAAATATGTGTATTTTTTTTATTCACAATGTGGCAAAAGGGCTGTAATTTGAACTTTTAAGTTTTTTTAATAATATAATAATAATAATAATAATAATAATAATAATAAAATAATATTTTTGAAAACTTTTTTGTTACTGATTTTACTAGTCCCCCTAGGGGTCTTTATGACTGCAGTCTCTTAACGCTTCTCCTTCAGCTCTGATCAGGAAAAAGGCTGTGATACTGCCGGCACTCACAAGAAGCATGTTATGGTAGCAACAGGGGTCATGATCTGACCCCGCACTGCCAGGTCAACCGACTGGCGCCCTGTGATTGCCAATTGTGGCATTAGATTGTGCCGTCAGACTTAGATAGCGCCATCTAAGGGGACGACAGGTGCACATATCTGTTGATCAGCAGACATGTGGACGACCGCAGTAACCAGGGGAGGCAACCTAGGACAAATTATATATATCTATATGAGCTTCGGATGAGAAGGAATGGCGGCAACTCACTGGTGAATATTAACGGCAACTTTATTGCACAATCTGCGGCATTGTTACAATGTAACCAGGGAGGGGGGAGTGCAGGGGCGCCGGACGACGGCCGTTTCGCACCGTAGCAGGTGCTTCCACAGGTCCGAATACATATATATATCTATATCTACACACAGTACAGACCAAAAGTTTGGACACACCTCATCTCTAGAGCGACTGTTAAGAGGAGACTTTGTGCAGCAGGCCTTTATGTTAAAATAGCTGCTAGGAAACCACTGCTAAGGACAGGCAACAAGCAGAAGAGACTTGTTTGGGCTAAAAAGCACAATGACTGGACATTAGACCAGTGGAAATCTGTGCTTTGGTCTGAGGAGTCCAAATTTGACATCTTTGAATCCAACCACGGTGTCTTTGTAGAAAAGGTGAACGGATGGACTCTACATGCCTGGTTCCCACCGTGAAGCATGGAGGTGGAGGTGTGATGGTGTGGGGGTGCTTTGCTGGTGACACTGGTGGGGATTTATTAAAAATTGAAGGCATACTGAACCAGCATGGCTACCACAGCATCTTGCAGTGGCGTGCTA